>NC_090655.1:253771437-254071437 GCF_040937935.1 Hyperolius riggenbachi
GGGGAGTGAGAGTAAGTTAGTAGCGCATGCTACGGCAGTAGTGTGCCTACACTAAGCTGCGCTGCTTGAGCAATGTAGCTTAGTGAATAAACCCCTACTGATTTGTATGTGAGCCAGATGTAGCCATCAAAAGAGCCACATCGGGCTCCCGAGCCATAGGTTCCCTACCCCTCTTTTAAGCGTTTGTTTTATTTATTTTGAGCAGTGTACCTCATCTTCCTTTACTGACCAATTACGTTCTCGGCTACCCATCATGTTTTTCAGAGCTGTGTGTGTTGTCTGATCCTCTCCAGCTTGGCCCTGCTGTCAGTTTTGGTTTCTTTACAAGCTTAATATTTCTAAGGACTCCATTTACAACACAGGGAATTTGCACAATGTTTGATCCTATCCCATTCCCTTTGCTTTGTGTTCCCATCACTGGAGGGCAGTGGCCGGGTGTGCAAGAGGAGTGAATGGGAGGCTGATAGGAGAGAACATTGTTGTCTGAAATGAGTGTAATTATTCATAGTATCATTTATAAAGGAGTGATGATGGAGGATAGGGGGACTCAAGGATCAGCCGCTGAGATAAGTGGATGCATGTTTAACATTTTACACAAGCTCAGCTGCTGCCAGTCCTGATGATCTCTCGGGCTGCAGGACTGTCTGCCGGTCATTTTCACGCAGGGTGAGCTGAATGGCGGCTGACCCTGCGGCACAAATGTGGGGGTGTTGTATGCTATTCCCCCTCCGAGTCGCAGCAACTCGCAGGGAGATGTAATTTGGGTTCCGGCAGTTGTGCGCGGGGGACTATAGCATTACTGCTGTAGCCACGCCAAGCTGTGGCCTGTGCTGATAAGCCCTGCCTCAGGAATCACAGACCTGGAACAAGCATGTAGATAATCTTCTTGTAGATTTATAGGCTAAAAATAATCTGAATGCTTGCTCCGGGTCTGCAACAAAAACTGTTAGCAGTAGAGGATAAGCAGGACAGCCAGGCAACTGGTATTGTTAAAAAGGAAATATTAAGGGGCGGGGCTAAGATGGTGACAGAGTAGGTTGCACACAGCAGGAGCTCCGGGAATACCACCACCAGCGTTACCCACCGTCTGCTGCAGAGTCACTCTCTGGTACCCCAGAGGATACGCACCACACCAGGGATGATGACCACCACCACCCGCTCTAATAAAAACAAAGGAGGGGCGGTAACGTCCTCCCTCGGGTGCTTCATGCAGCTCCAGCAAGATGGCTCCGGCCTCCCACACTGCACACAATCTCTCCAGCATGGCCTGTGGCTGCAGAGGGAAGAGAGCCCACCGTCTCCCGAGCGGCCCCCCCACAGAGAGGGACAGGATGTTTCCCAGCAGCCTGAGAGCCCTGTACACAGACACACAGGAGCTCAGTCTGGTAAGCAGCTACATGTGGCAGAGATCCACCATCTACCTACCCACACTGCAGCTGAGCTCTCTCCCCCTGGGCAATGCAAACAGCAAGACTATCAGCCCCCCTGCACACAGTACTGATTGGGGAAGTGAGGGAGAAACAGAGACTGAAGGGACAATACAAGATATGCATGCTCAGCTAATGTCTGCTATCACTGACACACACACACACAGCAGTCACAGCTAACAAGCTAACACTGAAGAAGTGAAGGTGGATGTGGGCTTCTCAGACAAGATATGCAATAGCTGGGGGGGGGGGGGGGGTACATCTGAATTGGAAGTGCGGGGATCAGAGCTTGAGGACACGCCCCCCTCTAGCCAGAGACCTGCAATCTGTTATACAGCAGCCAGTGGCTAATCACAAGTCTGATGATATAGAGAACTGACTCAGGCATAACAACTTGTGATTCATTGGGTTACCGGAGGGCACTGAGGCTACTAAACCTGAAGATTTTATTGGCCTGGCTAATACAACAGTTTGGGACTGATCAGTTTTACAAAACCTTTGCAGTTGAAGGAGCACATAGGGTGCCGCCCAGACGCCCACAGCCTGGTGCTCCGCCTCCTGCATTTCTAGTGCAGATAGTAAACAGTAGAGATGGAGATGCTATACTGCGCATGGTGCGCATCAAAGGTGGTCTAATGGTGGAGAATACCAGAGGGATGATCTCTCCTGATTGACTTTCAGAGGAAACGGGCCTCTTTCACTGAAATTAAGCGGCGCTTGAAGGGAGGGAATATTCCCCATTCCATGCAGTTCCCGGCTAAGCTATGTATTGTAGGAGGTGACAAAACTCTATTTTTTCAAGACCCCAAGGAAGTGGTGCACTGGTTAGATAGTAGATCCCCCGTAGCTGAATATTACATCTATACTCACCTTTGTGATGTCACTGTGTTTGATTTTGCTATGTGTAATCCTTATCTATATCGCTTGTATGTTTACTTTACAGATACCTATGCAATTGTTATACTGATGGGGTAGAAAGTGATATACTGGCTAGGCAGCAGGCCTCACCATCACTGAATTTTACCCCTACATTCATTTTTATAATTAATATTAATTACATAATAATATATAATTAACATCTTTACATTAATCAACTCATTTGTGTTCCAATACCACTTATATGCAGATGATACACATCTGTACCTCTCGCTCTCGGCTCCAGACCGTAACTCCCCCCTCACACGTCTTCCTGACTGCTTGTCTGCTATATCCTCCTTCATGTCCTCTTGCTTCATAAGACTTAATATGAGTAAAACAGAACTAATCATTTTTCCACCGTCTCTGTCACCACTCTGCCTGAAATAACAATAAATGTTAATAACACTCCCATAACTTCTATTCCCAAAGCACTATGCTTAGAGGTAATATTATTCTCCTCTATCTATTTTATTCCTCGCAGTCACTCCCTAACCAGCTCCTGTCATCTCCAACTTACAAACATATCACACATCCAACCTTTTCTCACTCAAGACATAACTAAAATGTTAATACACGCTCTTATAATATCTCATCTGGACTATTGTAACGTACTACTTTGTGGACCACCAATTAACAGGCTGGCACCACTCCAATCTGTACTGAACTCAACTCGTCTCATTCATCTTTCTTCCCACTCTTCCTCTGCTGCAGTGTTCTCCCCAGGGCCAATTAAGTGGGCGGGCCGCCCGGCTGTTTTCAGACCCTGCCCAGCTGTTGTCATTCACCCACCCAGCTGCAAAAAAACCCAGGCAGGAGCGCTCCATTGCCTGCTAGCAATCAGCGTCCAGCTCTCGCACAATAGGGAGAGCTAACGCTGTACACTGCAGGAGCTCGGGAGCGCTCCTCTGCCTGTCACCTCACGCTGTCTGGTCTGGTGGAGCAGGGATTGGCTGGGCGGATTGTAAGGTGGCGGAACCATGCATGTCATCTAGCTGGAAACTTCTGCTCCGTCTCTGCCTCCCGCCCTCCAATGAAACGGGCTTTTATTTTATGCTGGCAGCTCTCTGGCCAATGGAAAGAGAGGCAGCCAAGCAAGCACGCCCACACATTTTTCTCAGCAGCCTGCAGAAGTTATGAGAGATGAGACCATGTGCGTTCGTTCCGCAATCAGGGACAGTCAGTCAGAAGAGACTCCTTCATTCACCATTCCCGCAGACAGCAGATAACAACCATGCCATTTAAGATAAGGAGCTGCTGGTCTAAATACACACCATGCGTTTCCGCGTTCGTTGCGTCCGTCGATACGCGTCAATTCGATTATTTCCGACATGTCCGATTCGCGGTTCGATGGATCGTTAGGTCGATTTGCCATATTTTACATGGCATTCGACCTAATAATCATCGAAATGCTCGGAAATAATCGAATCGACGCGTATCGACGGTCGCATTCGACGCGGAAACGCATGGTGTGTATCCAGCATAAGCCAGCTAGGAGAGGTGATATAACTTCAGAGCTCAGACGTTTGCTTTCTTTTGTTTGCATTCACTTTGGGGGAGGATAGAATTACAGGGCATGTAGAGTGACGGTGTTTCCGAGGCAGCCTCCTCTGCACTCAGCTCTTTTCTGCTCCGAGTCCCAAATGAAAGTAAAAAAAAAAAAAAAAAACAATCTTCTCTCCTGCCGTGTCTGTATCTTCCCCCCAGCTTGCATCCTGTCAGTAATGATCCCCCTCCCCCTTCAACAATCACTCTGCAGGAACAAAGTGGACCTGAACTCTTGCATAGAAGGAAAACAGTGAAATGTACCCTGCATGTATTTATAGAGTCTGGCCTGTCTAATTACCTCTCTTGTCTAACCACAATTTGTAGTTTTATTTCTCCCCTGTGTCACCTGACTGCTATGGCAGATAAACTAATTTGAAAGCACATGAGATTAACAATATGTCTGCTTCCTTGAAAGCAGGAAGTAGAAACAGTGCAGATTTATTGTAGAATTTGTATCAGCTGTAACAATGAAATGTCTTCCATTAAAGTTTATTATGCTGTTGCTTATCTTTTAGAGAAGAGAGGAAGTTCTGAGTGCTGGTCTGCTTTAAAGGAACCTGAGCACCATAATCTGAAATACTTTCTCCCTAATGCTAGGTACACACGATGCAATTTTCTGACAGATTTACTGTCAGATGGACTATTTCCAACATGTCCAATCTGATTTCTGATCAAATTTCCGCTCGATTTCCCATAGAAGTAAACGGAAAATCAGATTAAACATGTTGGAAATAGTCCATCCGACAGTAAATCTGTCAGAAAATTGCATCGTGTGTACCTAGCAGGTACATCGGCTCGTCTCCTCATCCTCCCCCTATGCTGTAAGTTGCACTTGTCCTGCACTTCCCCGTCGCACGCCACCCGGCTACTTTTTCATGCCACCCGGCTGGAAAAAAATCCTGGGGAGAACACTGTGCTGCTCCTCTCTGTCAAGCTCATCATTGGCTACCAATTAACCAGAGGATCCAGATTAAACTCTTATGCCCGGTACACACAATGAGATTTTTTTTTGCAGATTTACTTCCAGATCAATTATTTCCAACATATCCGATCTGATTTCCAGTCAATTTTCTGATCAGTTTTCTGTTCACTTCTATGGAAAATTGATTATAAAGTAAATCTGCCAGAAAATGTCATTGTGTGTACCAGACATTAGCCCTAACCTACAAAGCTCTACACTATACATCACCTCACTAGTTTCCAGATACCAACCCAATCATAATCTCAGATCTGTACATGACCTGCTGTTGTCCTCCTCTAGAATTACCTCCTTACATTTACATATACAAGATTTTGCACGTGCTTCACCCCTCCTCTGGAAAGCCCTCCCACCACACATCCATCATTCTCCAACCTTTGTTACCTTATAACGCTCAGGGCCGGCCCTAGACTTTTTGCCGCCTGAGGCAAATTTTTTAAAAAAAATTGCCACCGCCGCCCCTCCCCCCCCCCCCTCGGGGGGGGCCGCCGAGCTGGAGGGGTAGCTGGCAGGACGGGGGTATTGGGCCAGCGGCGGGGAGGGGGGTCGGACCCCCCCTCCCTCGCCTGGGTCCCCCGTCCTCCGCTCCCCTCCAGCCTAAATAGACGCAGCCGTATATGTAAGAGGCACGGGCGGGGAGGACACTCACCTCTTCCCAGCATGCGCTCCACTGACATCACTTCCTGCAGCGTTGCAGGAAGTGATGTCAGTGGAGCGCACGCTGGAGCGAGGAGGAGGTGAGTGTCTCCCCGCCCGTGCCTCTTACATATACGGCTGCGTCTATTTAGGCTGGAGGGGAGCGGAGGACGGGGGACCCAGGCGAGGGAGGGGGGGGTCCGACCCCCCTCCCCGCCGCTGGCCCAATACCCCCGTCCTGCCAGCTACCCCTCCAGCTCGGCGGGCCGGCTCCCCGCACCCACGGACGGGCGGGTGCCGCCCCTGGAAATTTGCCGCCTGAGGCAAAAGTTTCACCCCGCCTCATGAGCGGGCCGGCCCTGATAACGCTCTCTAAAAGCTCACTTGTTCCGACAAGCATACGCTCTACCTTGGCGTGGCGTGGCGTCCCCTTTGTCCTAAAGCCAATTTGCACTCCTACTAGATATCCTAAAACACACTGCCTCTAGGTATGTTTATTCTATACTACCCCACCTCTTGGTTCTCCCCAGTCCTTTACACTGTAAGCTCACAAGGGCAGGGCTCTCTCACCCTTTCTTGTCTTGGAATTAATTATACATTTTATTTGTTGTGTTACTTTTGTCACTGTGATTACCAATTCTGTATTTTGTCACCAATTCTGTATTTTGTCACCAATTCTGTATTTTGTATATTTGTGTATTCCATTTGTCTGTATTATTATTATGTACCCCGTGTTTGTTTCTTACTTTGTACAGCACCATGGAATATGTATTGGCACTTTATAAATCAATAAATAATGCTACTACATTTGATTCAGATATGCATCATTTCTGTTTGTACTGCATGTAAGTTCAGTTTCTAGATACCTATGCAGCTGTTATATCTATGACGCTTTCTAGAGCAATGTTTATATGAGAGACTACGGTCATTTCTTAACAGTTAGGCTCTGCGGCACACACACCCTGCAATGTGCTGAACCCGGATCTACTTGTCTGCTTGGTCTCCATAACAGTAATCGGCTAATGCTGAGCTGATATTATTAATATTTGGGATATAAGCCTCAATGCTTTATTTAAAGGTTCTTGTTTAGCATTGTGGGTAGGGGTTAAAGGTTTGTTAAAGTGGGATAAAACTCTGACATAACATTCAAATGTGTTTTGTTACGTTTTATTACCTATACAGTTAACACATTTGATTTTGTGCATAATTATCAACAAGGTTTATATATTAAAATCTTCTAGCGACCATTTCTCAACAGTTTGCATGATAGAAGCATACAGAGCTCATTTTCAGCACAGCTAGGAATGTAGCAACAGAGGAATGTATGTAAGAGATAATGTTATCACCTCTTTGGATGCAGATCACAAGCAGAAGGAGCTTTCCACTGCAGTACAAAGTGTTGTAACTGTTTGAATGCTGTTCTGCTACATTTTTTTCCTCTTTGTGATAGTAGGTTTAAGGTTGTAAATAATCTTAGAGCAAAGAAGAAATTCTGAGTTTCAGATCACTTTAAGTTTGGAATGTTTGACTGCGCAGTTGAATATTGAATTTATGCCATTGCCAATTTACTGTCGCATGAACGAGAGTATTTTCAATACCGGTAACCACTGTAGGTACACTTATTTTGACAATTTATGTGTCACTAAACAAATTGAAATACATGTCCTGGAATGTTAGAGGGGCTGATGACAGTTAGAAATGGGCCTTACTATTTGGACAAGTTGACAAAACTCGCCCCAATGTGAATGTGTTGTGTTTGCAAGAAACTCACTTACTCCCAAATATGACAGCGAGCTTGCGCAAAAGATCAGTATGATGGTCTGCACATAGCACATTCTCCTCATACTCCGGCGGGGTATCCAGCTCCTTCTACACAAGGAGGACCATCTCCTTCTACACAAACCACTGAGGCACACTCTACATGGGGTATCATTAGATGACTGAGGGGGTTTGGTCTGTGTGGCACTACACACTGAGGATTCTCCTATGGTCATTATAGGGATATACAACCCACCACCTGCTTCCCTACATATACTTACATGTACTGTGCTGTTTGTCTTGGACTTTCCAGGCTATCATGTTGTCTGCATGGGAGATTTCATCATGGTTATGGACCCCCAGTGGGATAAATTCTCTGAGGGAGCCGCAGCCCACAGCGCCCACCACACTGACAGAGGGTTTATGGGTAGATGCCTGGAGGCATTTCCATCACGACGGACGCCAATTTACCTGTCATACTATACAATGACAGGCGCTGTCTGGAATAGACTATGCCTTCACTAGCCCATTACTGATCCCCTCTATATTAGATGTCCGTCATCTTTCCTGATCTATATCTGATCATTCCCCGGTACTATTACTGTGCTCCTTGTAAAATATACGCCCTAATCCCATCTGGAGGTGACACCCCTTCTGGGTACCACAGACTGTATAACACGGTGATGGAAGAATTTTTTGCCACTAATGCAGATGAAACGAGTAAACATAATAGGTGGGATGCTTTTAGAGTGACAGGGATGCCCCCTTTCACCATATCTCTTCTCTATGGCCATTGAAGTCCTTGCCATGAGGTCCAATACTCTAATATAAAGCCTGAGAGCGGGTCTAGTAATAGACATATTAGCATTGTATGCCGATATGTGATATTATATTTGGAAGATACTGATCACTCCAAAGTACTTTGTGATAACTCTTCCAGCATACAGCAGGGATTCCCTCAGCAAAGTGCTGGATCACCCCAAGTGTCCCCACGGTGCCTGAGTGGCTGCTGCAGGTTAACAAGGTGCTTCTGTTTATTAAAGAGGAACTAAACTCAGAATATGAAAACAGAGCATTGCAATCCATGTTGAAAATTGTAGGCAAAAACAGTACAATATATGTACAAAAATAAGTGAATAAGCTATAATATACAATTATATTGATAAGCCACACCCTCTGTGACTTACTCTGCCATGGCAAGGCTCCCAGAGATCAATGGAAGACTTTCTCCTGCTTATGCAAATCCCCTGCAGCTTTGTTTGTTGACACAGTGAGTCATCAGGAGGCACTGTGAAAAGAGAATCCTGACAGCCAGCTTAGGGACTGTAGAAACTTAACTTTGTTGTAAGGCAATGGGAAACACTCAGCTAGCTGATAAAAGTGCAATTAGAGGGCAGCATGATGCAGAGCTGTGCATGGAGGGTCCATGGGCAAAAACTGTCTGGTCTCTCCCCATTGTTATAATGACTGTATGTTTGGATAAGGTGTTAAACAAATTGAAAAGTTTTTGACAGTCCCTAGACTCCAGGAGGGCTGCTTTCTGACTTGTATGAGACTTGTATGAGACTGGCAGGGACAGAAGTCACATTACAGGCAAGTAGCCTCTGTGTGATGTGGGTCTGCAATACAGATAAGATCTCTGCTCCATCTCAGGCTATTTTCAATTTCTCTCTATACCTCTTCTTTCTGGACTAGTGCATGCCAAAATCACAATGGCAATCGCTAGCAATTTGTGAGTGCGATTTTGTGACGCGATTTTTAGAGCTATTTTTGAATGAATCAATCCAACAAATACTAAATGCAGTGTGTTTGCGTTTTTGAAAAAATCACTACGCTGCTGTGAGAACACAGTCATAGGGTAACCTTAGCCAAGCGCTTTTCAAATCACTGTTGATTTGAAAAATGCTCAGAAGTACTCTTGGTTTAAAAACGGCTCTAGGTCTGTTTTTCGCCGCGCGTGTCCGCCGCTTGCTTACCCAGCCACACGCGTCTGTCGCACGCTCACACGGCCGCCCGCTCACCCGCCGCACATCCGGCCGTCCGCTCACACGCCGCCCGCTCGGCTGCCTGGCCCCGTCCTCCTGTGTGTTAAAGGCTGGGTCCGTGCTGCGCACATGCGCAGTAGCAAAAAACACGGACCCAGCTACACAAAGACAACTGTCCCTGCTGTACGCAGGGACAGTTGCCTATTATTAAATAGGATGTATATAGCGCCATCTTTCGCAGTGCTGTACAGAGCATATTGTCTTGTCACTTAACTATCTTTTTCCTTCTCTTTCAGCTTTTCTCTCCTCACCATTTCTCCCCTTCTCTGCATAAGGGCTCAGACACACTATAAGCGCTTTTTACTGAGCGATTTTACCGCGATCGCGATTTTAATGTAAGTCTGGCTAAAAAGTGCTCATAAAAGCGCTTATAGTGCTTCACAGTGTAAAGAGGACTGAACAAGTTTTTCTCTGAAAAAACATGAATACATATATATGCTTCACTGTGTTAATGCTTCACTCTATATAAAACTAAACAAATGTCCACTAAAAACATATAACAGTCCTTCTTACACTGTGAAGCACCAAACCTCTCTTAGTGTGTATGTGAACTGATAACGAGAGGGGGACATTGGACTTGATTCACAAAGCCGTGCTAAACAGTTAGCACGTGAAGTGCCGCGATCGCGGACATTTGCGCGCGATGACGCGGACTTTTGCGCGTGCGAAAGTCCACGTTATCACAAGCAAATGTCTGCGATTGCGCGCGCAAAAGTCCACGAGCGGCACTTCACGTGCTAAACAGTTAGCTCGGCTTTGTGAATCAAGCCCAATGTGTATCTAAAAGGGTTGCTTTTTGGCAAAAAAAAGTTTTTCCTGAAATTAGCAAGAGTGACGTAATATCAGTGAAGCGCTTCACAGTGTAAAAAGGACTGAACAAGTTTTTCCCAGAAAAAACATGACTACATATATATATGCTTTACTGTTAATGCTTCACTCTATATAAAACTAAACAAATATCGAATAAAAAAATATAACAGTCCTTTTTACACTATGAAGCGCCAAACCTCTATTAGTGTGTATGTGAACTGATAGCGAGAGGGGGAGATTGTGGGTTGCTTTTTGGCAAAAAAAATAATTTTTTCCTGAAATTAACAAGAGTGAAGTAATATCAGTGAAGCATATGTGTGCCTGTCATATTTTTTTAGTGGACATTTGGTCAGTTTTATAAAGAGTGAAGCATTAACAGTGAAGCATATATATTTATAATTTTTGGGAAAAACCTGTTCAGTCTTTTTTACACTGTGAAGTGCCAAACCTCTCTTAGTGTGTATGAGAGCTGGGATGATCACCGACCTGAATCATAAGTAATCACGGGTGGTGACATAAGAGGGGGATTCCCTCTGTCAAGCTACCTACAGGGGAGGACAAGGGCGGCTGGATGATGTAAGAGGGGATTCCCCCTGCGTAACACCTACAAGGAGGAGAAGGGGGGGCGGGGGTGTTTGACATAAGAGCGGATTCCCTCTGCAGTGTTACCCCCTTACCTCTGCTGGACAGGATACGAAAGGGGAGAGCTGCATGACTACAGGACATGATATGGGATCTGGCACAAAATGAATGGGGAGAGCTGCAGGACTTGAACTTTGTGCAGCAGTCCTAGCTGTTGAAATGGCTGAGATAATCACATCTGAGATTGACATTGACCTTAAAAAGGCTAAATTCTACACAGACAGCAAAGTAGTCTTAGGCTACATCTACAACGAGTCCAGACGATTCTATGTTTATGTCAACAACAGGGTGCTGCAGATTAGGAAATCCACCAGTACAGAACAGTGGCATTATGTGTCCACTGACAATAATCCTACAGACCACGCTACAAGAGCTGTTGCAGCAAGTCATCTCAAGAATACAACTTGGTTTACAGATCCTGTGTAATTCCACTCCAGCTGTTCACCAGAACAACATGTTTGAACTAGTGGATGAAGACTCAGACACTGAGATCCATCCACAAGTGTTTGCACTTCACACAGTGACATTCTTCAAGTCACTTGGATGTCATCGCTTCAAGAGATTCTCTACCTGGAAATCACTTGTAAGAGCCATTACTTGTCTAGCTCACATAGCTCAATCCTTTCAAGGAACCAATTCTAAGGATGCTAAGAAGTGCAAAGGTTGGCACCACTGTCAAGAGGTATACACCATAGCAGAACTCCAGCACCCCAAGAATTCATAATTCACATTATACAGCAGGAAATCTACACCAAAGAGATTGACTGTATAACTAACAGCAAGTCTATCCCTCTCTTTAACCACTTGCCGACCGCACACTCATAACGTGCGTCGGCAAAGTGGCAGCTGCAGGACCAGCGACGCAGTACTGCGTCGCCAGCTGCAGCCTAATTAATCAGGAAGCAGCCGCTCGTACGAGCGGCTGCTTCCTGTCAAATCACGGCGGGGGGCTCCGTGAATAGCCTGCGGGCCGCCGATGGCGGCTCGCAGGCTAGATGTAAACACAAGCGGAAATAATCCGCTTTGTTTACATTTGTAAGGCAGATCGGCGATCCCCGGCCAATCAGCGGCCGGGGATCGCCGCCATGTGACAGACCACATCCTGTCACTGGCTGCACAGGACGGATAGCGTCCTGTGCAGCCCGGAACACCAGGGGGAGGCAGCAGGTAGGAGAGGGAGGGGGAATTTCGCCGCGGAGGGGGGCTTTGAGGTGCCCCCCCCGCCACCCACAGCAGGCAAGAGAGATCAGACCCCCCCAGCACATCATCCCCATAGGGGGGAAAAAAGGGGGGCAATCTGATCTCCCTGCCTGCACCCTGATCTGTGCTGGGGGCTGCAGAGCCCACCTAGCACAGATCAATCAAACCAGCGCTGGTCCTTAAGGGGGGGTAAAGGGTGGGTCATCAAGTGGTTAAAGAAGCTTGACCCATTCCTTGACAAGTATGGTCTACTGAGAGTAGGAGGTCGTCTTAACCACTTGAGGACCTAGGGCTTTCTACCCCTTAAGGACCGGCCACTTTTTTTCCATTCAGACCACTGCAGCTTTCACGGTTTATTGCTCGCTCATACAACCTACCACCTAAATGAATTTTGGCTCCTTTTCTTGTCACTAATAAAGCTTTCTTTTGGTGCTATTTGATGGCTGATGCGATTTTTACTTTTTATTATATTCATCAAAAAAGACATGAATTTTGGCAAAAAAATGATTTTTTTAACTTTCTGTGCTGACATTTTTCAAATAAAGTAAAATTTCTGTATACATGCAGCGCGAAAAATGTGGACAAACATGTTTTTGATAAAAAAAAACCCATTCAGTGTATATTTATTGGTTTGGGTAAAAGTTATAGCGTTTACAAACTATGGTGCAAAAAGTGAATTTTCTCATTTTCAAGCATCTATGACTTTTCTGACCCCCTGTCATGTTTCATGAGGGGCTAGAATTCCAGGATAGTATAAATACCCCCCAAATTACCCCATTTTGGAAAGAAGACATCCCAAAGTATTCACTGAGAGGCATAGTGAGTTCATAGAAGATATTATTTTTTGTCACAAGTAAGCGGAAAATGACACTTTGTGAGAAAAAAAAAAAAAAGTTTCCATTTCTTCTAACTTGCGACAAAAAAAAAATGAAATCTGCCACGGACTCACCATGCCCCTCTCTGAATACCTTGAAGGGTCTACTTTCCAAAATGGGGTCATTTGTGAGGTGTGTTTACTGTCCTGACATTTTGGGGGGTGCTAAATTGTAAGCACCCCTGTAAAGCCTAAAGGGGCTCATTGGACTTTGGACCCCTTAGCACAGTTAGGCTGCAAAAAAGTGCCACACATGTGGTATTGCCGTACTCAGGAGAAGTAGTATAATGTGTTTTGGGGTGTATTTTTACACATACCCATGCTGGGTGGGAGAAATATCTCTGTAAATGACAATTTAATTTTTTTTACACACAATTGTCCATTTACAGAGATCTTTCTCCCACTCAGCATGGGTATGTGTAAAAATACACCACAAAACACATTATACTACTTCTCCTGAGTACGGCAATACCACATGTGTGGCACTTTTTTGCACCCTAACTGCGCTAAAGGGCCCAAAGTCCAATGAGTACCTTTAGGATTTCACAGGTCATTTTGAGAAATTTCGTTTCAAGACTACTCCTCACGGTTTAGGGCCCCTAAAATGCCAGGGCAGTATAGGAACCCCACAAATGACCCCATTTTAGAAAGAAGACACCCCAAGGTATTCCGTTAGGAGTATGGTGAGTTCATAGAAGATTTTATTTTTTGTCAAAAGTTAGCGGAAAATGACACTTTGTGAAAAAACACAATTAAAATCAATTTCTGCTAACTTGTGACAAAAAATAAAATCTTCTATGAACTCGCCATACTACTAACGAAATACCTTGGGGTGTCTTCTTTCTAAAATGGGGTCATTTGTGGGGTTCCTATACTGCCCTGGCATTTTAGGGGCCCTAAACCGTGAGGAGTAGTCTTGAAACGAAATTTCTCAAAATGACCTGTGAAATCCTAAAGGTACTCATTGGACTTTGGGCCCTTTAGCGCAGTTAGGGTGCAAAAAAGTGCCACACATGTGGTATCGCCATACTCGGGAGAAGTAGTACAATGTGTTTTGGGGTGTATTTTTACACATACCCATGCTGGGGGGGAGAAATACCTCTGTAAATGGACAATTGTGTGTAAAAAAATCAAAAGATTGTCATTTACAGAAGTATTTCTCCCACCCAGCATGGGTATGTGTAAAAATACACCCCAAAACACATTATACTACTTCTCCCGAGTACGGCGATACCACATGTGTGGCACTTTTTTGCACCCTAACTGCACTAAGGGGCCCAAAGTCCAATGAGTACCTTTAGGATTTCACAGGTCATTTTTGTTTCAAGACTACTCCTCACGGTTTAGGGCCCCTAAAATGCCAGGGCAGTATAGGAACCCCACTAATGACCCCATTTTAGAAAGAAGACACCCCAAGGTATTCCGTTAGGAGTATGGTGAGTTCATAGAAGATTTTATTTTTTGTCACAAGTTAGTGAAAAATGACACTTTGTGAAAAAAAACCAATAAAAATCAATTTCCGCTAACTTTTGACAAAAAATAAAATCTTCTATGAACTCGTCATACACCTAACAGAATACCTTGGGGTGTCTTTTTTTCTAAAATGGGGTCACTTGTGGGGTTCCTATACCGCCCTGGCATTTTACAGGCCCAAAACCGTGAGTAGTCTGGAAACCAAATGTCTCAAAATGACTGTTCAGGGGTATAAGCATCTGCAAATTTTGATGACAGGTGGTCTATGAGGGGGCGAATTTTGTGGAACCGGTCATAAGCAGGGTGGCCTTTTAGATGACAGGTTGTATTGGGCCTGATCTGATGGATAGGAGTGCTAGGGGGGGGGTGACAGGAGGTGATTGATGGGTGTCTCAGGGGGTGGTTAGAGGGGAAAATAGATGCAATCAATGCACTGGGGAGGTGATCGGAAGGGGGTCTGAGGGGGATCTGAGGGTTTGGCCGAGTGATCAGGAGCCCACACGGGGCAAATTGGGGCCTGATCTGATGGGTAGGTGTGCTAGGGGGTGACAGGAGGTGATTGATGGGCGTCTCAAGGTGTGATTAGAGGGGGGAATAGATGCAAGCAATGCACTGGCGAGGTGATCAGGGCTGGGGTCTGAGGGCATTCTGAGGGTGTGGGCGGGTGATTGAGTGCCCTAGGGGCAGATAGGGGTCTAATCTGATAGGTAGCAGTGACAGGGGGTGATTGATGGGTAATTAGTGGGTGTTTAGGGTAGAGAACAGATGTAAACACTGCACTTGGGAGGTGATCGGACGTCGGATCTGCGGGCGATCTATTGGTGTGGGTGGGTGATCAGATTGCCCGCAAGGGGCAGGTTAGGGGCTTATTGATGGGTGGCAGTGACAGCGGGTGATTGATGGGCGGCAGTGACAGGGGGTGATTGATGGGTGGCAGTGACAGGGGGTGATTGATGGGTGATTGACAGGTAATCAGTGGGTTATTACAGGGGAGAACAGATGTAAATATTGCACTGGCGAATTGATAAGGGGGGGTCTGAGGGCAATCTGAGCGTGTAGGCGGGCGATTGGGTGCCCGCAAGGGGCAGATTAGGGTCTGATCTGATGGGTAACAGTGACAGGTGGTGATAGGGGGTGATTGATGGGTGATTGATGGGTGATTGATGGGTAATTAGTGGGTGTTTAGAGGAGAGAATAGATGGAAACACTGCGCTTGGGTGGTGATCTGATGTCGGATCTGCGGGCGATCTATTGGTGTGGGTGGGTGATCAGTTTGCCCGCAAGGGGCAGGTTAGGGGCTGATTGTTGGGTGGCAGTGACAGGGGGTGATTGATGGGTGTGAGGTGATTGGCAGGTGATTGACAGGTGATCAGAGGGTTATTACAGGAATGGCCAGATGTAATTAATGCACTGGCGAATTTATAAGGGGGGGGGGGGTCTGAGGGCAATCTGAGCATGTGGGCGGGTGATTGGGTGCCCACAAGGGGCAGATTAGGGTCTGATCTGATAGGTAACAGTGACGGTTGGTGATAGGGGGTGATTGATTGGTAATTAGTGGGTGTTTAGAGAAGATAACAGATGTAAACAATACATTTGGGAGGTAATCTGACGGCGGGTTTGCGGGCGATCTAATGGTGTGGGTGGGTGATCAGATTGCCCGCAAGGGGCAGGTTAGGGGCTGATTGATGGGTGATAGGTGATTGGCAGGTGATTGACAGGTGATCAGTGGGTTATTACAGGGAAGAACAGATGTAATTAATGCACTGGTGAATTGATAAGGGGGGGTCAGAGGGCAATCTGAGCATGTGGGCAGGTGATTGGGTGCCCGCAAGGGGCAGATTAGGGTCTGATCTGATAGGTAAAAGTGACAGGTGGTGATAGGGGGTGATTGATGGGTGATTGATGGGTAATTAGTGGGTGTTTAGAGGAGAGAATAGATGTAAACAATGGATTTTGGAGGTGATCTGATGTCGGATCTGCGGGCGATCTATTGGTGTGGGGGGGTGATCAGATTGCCCGCAAGGGGCAGGTTAGGGGCTGATTGATGGGTGGCAGTGACAGGGGGTGATTGACGGGTGATTGACGGGTGATTGACGGGTGATTGACGGGTGATTGACAGGTGATGGACAGGTGATTGACAGGTGATCAGGGGGGATAGATGCATACAGTACATGGGGGGGGGGTCGGGGGGGGTGTCTGGGGAGAATCTGAGGGGTGGGGGGGTGATCAGGAGGGAGCGGGGGGCAGGGGGGGGATAAAAAAAAATAGCGTTGACAGATAGTGACAGGGAGTGATTGATGGGTGATTAGGGGGGTGATAGGGTGCAAACAGGGGTCTGGGGGGTGGGCAGGGGGGGGTCTGATGGGTGCTGTGGGCGATCTGGGGCAGGGGGGGGGGGGGAAATCAGTGTGCTTGGTGCAGACTAGGGTGGCTGCAGCCTGCCCTGGTGGTCCCTCGGACATTGGGACCACCAGGGCAGGAGGCAGCCTGTATAATACACTTTGTAAACATTACAAAGTGTATTATACACTTTTTGTATGCGGCGATCGTCGGGTTAACATCCCGCCGGCGCTTCCGTATGGCCAACGGGATGTTGCGGCGGGTGAGCGGCGCCAGGCGGAGGCGGAGGATCGCGTCACGGATGACGCGATCGCTCCGCCCATGCCCCTACAAGGACCGCCGCCAATTGTCAATACGGCGGTCCTTGCGGGGTGCACTTCCCGGCCGCCAATAGTACATACGGCGGTCGGGAAGTGGTTAAGCAAGCAAGTCTACAGCCTGATGAAAGAAATCCTCTGATAATTCCTCGTCATCATCATGTTACAAGATTGATTGTACAACACTAATACATCCAAGTCAAGCACCAAGGAAGACTGTTTACAGAAGGAGCTTTACATACTGCTGGATTGTGGCTAGTTGGAGCGAAGAGATGTGTGAGTAGCGTCATCTTCAGTTGAATCACATGCCGTAAACTTCGTGGTATGCTTCAAACATAGCAGATGGCTAATCTGCCTGCTGATAGGCTCAGTATGGATCCTCCTTTTACCAACATTGGACTTGATGTATTTGGGCCTTGGTCCGTCACAGGCAGCACGTCAAACTAGAGGAGGTCAAGCGAACAGTAAACGCTGGGCAGTCGTATTCACCTGTATGACCATCAGAGCTGTTCACATTAAAGTCATTGAATCTATGGATACTTCAAGCTTTATCAACGCCCTTAGATGTTTTATTGCAATCAGAGGTCCTGTGAAGCACATTCGATCTGACAGAGGCACCAATTTCATTGGAGCTGCTAAAAAACTACAGATCTCTTCCAATATTGATGCCAAGATTGTGGAAAGATACCTGAGTGATCAGGACCGCACTTGGACTTTTAACCCGCCTCACTCTTCTCACATGGGTGGAGCATGGGAGAGGATGATCGGCATAGCCCGCAGAATCTTGGATTCCATCTTTCTACAAGTAGGAACTGCAAGAATTACTCATGAGAGCCTGGTAACCTTCATGGCTGAAGTCACAGCTATCATCAATGCTAGACCTCTGACTCCAGTTCTTAGTGATCCAGAAGAACCATTTCTTCTCACTCCTGCAACCCTCCTTACCCAAAAGACTGGGAAAGTGAGTCCTCCTCCTGGTGAGTTCAGCACTAAAGACATGTACAAGCGTCAATGGAAACAAGTGCAGTGCCTTGCTGACACATTTTGGGACAGATGGAAGAAACAGTATATCTCTACTTTCCAACCACGGAACATGTGGCAGACAGTCAGGCCCAACCTGAAACCTGGAGATGTTGTTCTTCTAGAAGACTGCCAATTGCAGAGAAATGAGTGGCCTCTAGGACTTGTCACCAAGATGTTTCCAAGTGAGGATGGAAATGTCCGCAAAGTAGAAGTAAAGGTCTGCAGATAGCAGGAGACCAAATTGTTTCTCAGACCAGTGTGTGAACTCATTCTCCTGTTATCCCCTACTGAATGATAGTGGTATCTGTTGATACCAAACGGGGAGTGTCATGTCTTGCAGACATCTTTCAGTGAAATGTGTGCTTATCCATACAGGATTTATCCTGTGTTAGAATGAGGTAGGACAGCGCCACCTATTGACCACTGTATTACATTGTTCTCAGTTAAGTTCAGCCTTCCTGTTACTCCTCCTCCTCTGTGACCTCATGTATTAGACAAGAATCTGGTCTAGAAGCTGCCATCCTTCACATGCTCTCTGCTGAGAAATCTTATCCGTGCTTCCACCAAAGGCTTCATAGCCGGTAAGGCATTCTTTCTAGTTGTTTTTTATGAATCTGCATGATTATTACTAGCTGTAGGCATGCATTATGTGTATTTCTATGTAGGCAGCTAGTTAGTTGTTTTCTGTATAGTGAGGCCTAGTCAGCTATCCATGCAGCCATGTTGCTGTGTGCAACTGTGCACTAGTCTATCTACTGTATGTTGATATGTGATATGTTTATATGCAGTTCATGTACCTATTGCATCCTTTCTGTTATTTGTTCACAGTTTCACACCAACTTACTTCAGCTCATTAAAGCTACAGATCATTACCTGGTCTCAATTTATTGAGTAGTAGGAGGGTGTTTTTCTGCCTGCTAAGCTCCATACACGCCCCAGGGTTACACGTGGTAGTGAGGACAGGACAGGAGGTCATAGTACACCTGTCATTATCCTGACCATCCCCTTTGGAGTAATTGCCAAAATAGTTCACCTGCAGCCCCTGGAGGACTCTTCTCTTTGTCTATCCTCTCTCTCTCCTTCTCTCTATCCATTCTATATACAGTGGCTTGCAAAAGTATTCGGCCCCCTTGAAGTTTTACACATTTTGTCATATTACTGCCACAAACTTGAATCAATTTTATTGGAATTCCATGTGAAAGACCAATACAAAGTGGTGTACACGTGAGAAGTGGAACGAAAATCATACATGATTCCAAACATTTTTTACAAATCAATAACTGTAAAGTGGGGTGTGCATAATTATTTGGCCCCCTTTGGTCTGAGTGCAGTCAGTTGCCCATAGATATTGCCTGATGAGTGCTAATGATTAAATGGAGTGCACCTGTGTGTAATCTAATGTCAGTACAAATACAGCTGCTCTGTGACGGCCTCAGAGGTTGTCTAAGAGAATTTTAGGAGCAACAACACCATGAAGTCCAAAGAACACTCCAGACAGGTCAGGGATAAAGTTATTGAGAAATTTAAAGCAGGCTTAGGCTACAAAAAGATTTCCAAAGCCTTGAACATCCCACGGAGCACTGTTTAAGCGATCATTCAGAAATGGAAGGAGTATCGCACAACTGTAAACCTACCAAGACAAGGCTGGCCACCTAAACTCACAGGCCGAACAAGGAGAGCACTGATCAAACATGCAGTCAAGAGGCCCATGGTGACTCTGGACGAGCTGCAGAGATCTACAGCTCAGGTGGGGGAATCTTTCCATAGGACAACTATTAGTCGTGCACTGCACAAAGTTGACCTTTATGGAAGAATGGCAAGAAGAAAGCCACTGTTAACAGAAAAGCATAAGAAGTCTCATTTTCAGTTTGCCACAAGCCATGTGGGGGACACAGCAAACATGTGGAAGAAGGTGCTCTGGTCAGATGAGACCAAAATAGAACTTTTTGGCCAAAATGCAAAAAGCTATGTGTGGCGAAAAACTAACACTGCACATCACTCAGAACGCACCATCTCCGCTGTCAAATATGGTGGTGGCAGCAGCATGCTCGGGGGGTGCATCTCTTCAGCAGGGACAGGGAAGCTGGTCAGAGTTGATGGGAAGATGGATGGAGCCAAATACAGGTCAATTTTGGAAGAAAACCTCTTGGAGTTTGCAAAAGACTTGAGACTGGGGTGGAGGTTCACCTTCCATCAGGACAACAACCCTAAACATAAAGCCAGAGAAACAATGGAATGGTTTAAAACAAAACATATCCATGTGTTAGAATGGCCCAGTCAAAGTCCAGATCTAAATCGAATCGAGAATCGGTGGCAAGATCTGAAAACTGCTGTTCACAAACGCTGTCCGTCTAATCTGACTGAGGTGGAGCTGTTTTGCAAAGAAGAAAGGGCACGAATTTCAGTCTCTAGATGTGCAAAGCTGGTAGAGACATACCCTAATAGACTGGCAGCTGTAATTGCAGCAAAAGGTGGTTCTACAAAGTATTGACTCAGGGGGCTGAATAATTACGCACACCCCACTTTGTAGTTATTGATTTGTATAAAATGTATCGAATCATGTATGATTTTCGCTCCATGTGTACATCACTTTGTATTGGTCTTTCACATGGAATTTCAATAAAATTGATTCATGTTTGTGGCAGTAATATGACAAAATGTGGAAAACTTCAAGGGGGCCGAATACTTTTGCAAGCCACTGTATATAATGCCTACTTATGTATATTATACTGTACCTGACTGTATGTGAATGTACCATCACCGGCCCCTAATGTGCTAAAAACAATTTTTGGTACAACCCTTGTTGTACTCTGCTTCTAATACTTTTAGCAACAGACCCTGAACAAGCATGCAGCAGATCAGGTGTTTCTGTTATTATTGTCAGATCTGACAAGATTAGCTGCATGCTTGTTTCATGTGTTTTTCAGACACTACTGCAGCCAAATAGATCAAAAGGACTGCCAGACAACTGGTATTGTTTAACAGAAAATAAATATGGGAGCCTCCATATCACTACAGTTGTCCTTTAACATGTGGTCCCCCTACACGTGCCATAGATTATGGTTGGCACCTCGGTCCTAGTCTACTTTAGGGAACTCAGCAGGAAACCTCATAGGGAAATTCTGCTAACATGATTGGGTGGACAGCACCTTCTCAAACTGCTAGATTTGAGATAGACTGTAGTAAGCTACACCCACACTATTCAGCCAGACAGCCAATCACAACACTTCCTGCTGTAGAGAGTGCTGTTCTATGAGGTTTCCTGCTAGGTTCCCTAAATTAGACTACCGCTGCCAGTTCTCTGTGTCTCCCAGCATTGCCATTATCCTCCTGTATGTAATGCACCCCATCCCCAGTATAGCCATGTCCTCCTTGTGTTCCCCAGCATTGCCATTATCCTCCTGTATGTAATGTACCCCACCCCAGTATAGCCATGTCCTCCTTGTGTCCCCCAGCATTGCCATTATCCTCCAGTATGTAATGTCTCCCATCCCCAGTATAGCCATGTCCTCCCTGTGTCCCCCAGCATTGCCATTATCCTCCTGTATGTAATGTACCCCATCCCCAGTATAGCCATGTCCTCCCTGTGTCCCCCAGCATTGCCATTGTCCTTCTGTATGTAATGTACCCCACCCCAGTATAGCCATGTCCTCCCTGTGTCCCCCAGCATTGCCATTATCCTCCTGTATGTAATGTACCCCACCCCAGTATAGCCATGTCCTCCCTGTGTCCCCCAGCATTGCCATTATCCTCCACTATGTAATGTACCCCACCCCAGTAAAGCCATGTCCTCCCTGTGTCCCCCAGTATTACCATTATCCTCCAGCATGTAATGTCTCCCACCCCAGTATAGCCATGTCCTTCCTGTGCCCCCAGCATTGCCATTATCCTCCTGTATGTAATGTACCCCACCCCAGTATAGCCATGTCCTCCCTGTGTCCCCCAGCATTGCCATTATCCTCCAGTATGTAATGTACCCCACCCCCAGTATAGCCATGGGGGCTGATCTGGTTAATTAAACTGGGGAGGGGACTACCTAATATGGGGGCTGATCTGGTTATCTAACATGGGGAGGCTGCCTAATATGGGGGGGTCATCTGGCTATCTAACTTGGGGAGGGGAGCTGCCATATATTGGGAGCTGGTCTGGGTATCTAAACTGGGTGTACTTAAAGGATATACTAGGCAAGTTTCTTAATCTATTTTTACTTACCTGTGGCTTTCCTCCAGTCCCTAGCAGTCATTTCGGTCCCTTGCCGCAGCTTCGGTCCTCCTCGGTATCCCGCTGGCCGTTTGTAAAGATCGCTGACTGCACAGGCATCCACGTCATCTGGCATGTACTGCGCCTGTGGAGTAGTACCATGCAGGTGCAGTACATACCTGGTGATGTGGATGTGCAGAAGCGCCAACACATCGGCAGGTCAGCAATCTTTACAGGCGGCCAGTGGGACACCGAGTAGGACCGGAGCAGCAGCAAGGGACCAAAATGACTGCTAGGGGCTGGAGGAAAGCCCCAGGTAAGTAAAAATAGATTAGGAAGGTCGCCTCATATGTCTAATACTGGGGACACATCTGCCTATCTAAACTGGAAAGGGGGCTGACATATACTGGGGGCTGATCTGGCTATCTGAACTGGGTGGTGGAACCTACCTAATACTGAAGCTCACCTCGTATGGCCTTTCATACTGGGGACACATCTGGCTACCTAAACTGGGGAGGGGAGTGACCTAATACTGAGGGCTGATTGGGCTATCTAACTTGGGGAGGGGGCTATCTAATACTGAGGGCTGATTGGGCTATCTAACTTGGGGAGGGAAAAACTTAATATCTGGCTATCCAAATCCAAAACAAGCTTTATTGGCATGAACAAATACATTTAGCATTTCCAAAGCAAAACAATAGCATTAGCATAGGAGGGGTGGTTGTGGGATGATAGGGATGAATATTGGGGTCGGGGTACACAATCCATAAGGATGTGGAAGATATACAGGGCAATATAGGGACCTGGCATATAAAGTCCATAGGGGTGAGGAGGGTATAGGGTGCAGTATAAGGGGTTTACATTCTGTGGGGTTTCATGTTCCTCTCAGTAGGTGGCAGGTAGCAGGATATTGGGCTGCTATTTGCACGGTTGTTTCGTCTTCCCCAGTTGGATGTAGGTTTTCCTCTCTTCATCTGAGGAGGTGAAATCCAGGATGTGGGTGGAGAGTCTCTGGAAGTGGGCAGTCCTCACAGGTGTGTATTTGCTGCAGTGTAGCAGGAAGTGGTCCTCATCCTCCAGGAACCCCTGGTCACAATGCCTGCACAGTCTCAGTCTCCTCCCGGGGCTTCCATGTCTGCCTGTGCCACCCTGTCTCTACCTCCAAGCTGTGGGTGTTCATACGGTACAAGCTCAGGGTCTGTCTGTCTTTGGAGTGGTGCAGTGGCCCCAACCGTCCCGTTTTCATCGGGACGGTCCCAATTTGGGGGGCCCCTCCCACCATCCCGCGCTACCCCCCTCCCCCCCTTGTGTCCCGGGCCGCTGGGCAAGGGAGGGCTGGAAACCTGATTGAGGCACCAGCCACAGGGGATCCCGTATGCTATTTGGGATGGGTGGCCACTATTTCTCCCTCCCTCCCTCCTAATGTGCCCCCCCAGTGTCCTCCCTGCAGAGATAAATGTGCAGCAGCGGAGCGGGCTGTCATTAATCTTACCATTGCCTCTCCGACTACCGGCATCTGGCTCTTCTAGGCTTCCGGCTTCCTGTGACGTCACAGGAAGCCGGAAGCCGAGAAGACCAGATGAGGTCCCGGTAGTCGGAGAGGCAATGGTAAGATTAATGACAGCCCGCTCCGCTGCTGCGTATTTATCTCTGTAGGGGGGACACTGGGGGGCACATTAGGAGGGAGGGAGAAATAGTGGCCACCCATCCCAAATAGCATACGGGATCCCCTGCGGCTGGTGCCTCGATCAGATTTTTCTCTCCCCTCCTCCCCACCCACGGGCACCTTCACTCCTGCTTTCGGGAGTAAAATTAATTAATAGTAAAATACAAATATTTTTTTTAAATAGTGGGCGTGACTAGGGGGTGTTGGGGGTGTGGTTTTGGGGTGTGGCCTGTGTCCCGTTTTGTGAAGTTAACATGTTGGGAGGTATGGTGGTGTAGCCTCTCTAGATACGGGGCCATTGTGTACTCCCTCTGCTGTGATTGGTAGACAGGGAGTTTCTGGGAGTTTTTTTTGTCACTCCTCCATTCCTCCAGGAATTTCACCTTGTAGCTTTCTATAGTCCCTTTTATTTGGGCTTTTGTCAGACTGTGTTGGTGGTCCTGGCTGAGCTGGCTGCTGATGCTTTGCTTCAGAGCACATGGTTTGGCCTAGGGCCTGTGGCTCAGTGAGGCTTTATGGTGGTAAATGCTGGGCTGCTGTTCTGTGTGAGCGCCCAGGATGAGAGCACCCTCTGCTGGATAGTCAGCCGTAGTGGGAATCTGCCTGGCAAGCTGAGTATGAAGTGCTGCAATGGACCTAGAGAAGATATTTGCAGAACTGTAGATGGAAGTCTTCTATTGGGCTGGAGTCCCATTTTGATTGGTCAGGGAAGGTGACCGGGCCCCACACCTAACTGCCATAGAGCAGGATTGGAGTGATGATTTTATTGGAATATTTTTACCCAGATTCTCACCGGTGGTTTAAGAGTTGACTACTGATGCATAAAGGGTTCAGCAGGTTTTTTCCTTCCAGGGCCTCTATTGCTAGCCTAAAGCTCCCTGATTAATCTCCAAACCTGTTGTTCACAAGTGGAAAGCCATTTAATGTAAATTAGAAGGTGGAGGTATTATTTAGATTCTTCCTGTGGAACACCATCACTTTTGTCGTCTTTTTAGGTTGATGGGAAGTGCCCATGTGGTGCAGAAACTCTCCAGTACTGCCAGGCTATCCTATAGGCTCCTCTCTGTTGGGGAGAGCAGCAGGCGGTCATCTGCATACAGCAGGAACTACACCTCGCGGTCATGCTGGGTGAGGCCTGGTGCTGGGGAGGACTCCAGGGCTACAACCAGTTGATTAATGGATGTTAAAGAGCGTTGGGCTCAGACTGCAGCCCTGCCTGATTTCTTGGCCCTGCTGGAAGAACACTCTTCTCTTACTCTCCACTTTCACACTGCATTGGTTCCCGGTATCCGAACTCTTGATGACATCATAGGTTCTTCATCATATTCTAGGAGTTTTAGGAAAAGGCCTGGGTGCCGCACCGAGTCAAATGCCTTTTTAATCTTGCCTTTAAATCTGTGGCACACAAGCATAGTGTGCGCTCTTAAGTTATGTGCGCTGCTTTTAACTGCCGGGCTATGTGTTCATAGCATGACCGTGGTACTCCATTAGCGTGGCCACTATTACGTTAATTAACATCTTGATTGGTTTAGCCAGAGGGTTTTGGAAGTCCTTGATTGTCTCCTCCATGTCCTTCGGTTTTGCGGCTGTTTGTTTCAGTTCCAGGGTTTGGGCAATTTTCTGGGATGTATTTGTAGAGGTCCCTGAAGTAGTGAAGCCAGATGTGGCCATTTTGGATATTGACCTCTCTGGTGTTAAGCCCTTAATGGTGACAGGCAGGAAAAATAAGATCAAAGAATGAGGATTGGCTCCTGGGTGCATACAAAAAACTCCTATTTATTAATCAAAATATAACACATATACAAATCTATCTGAAAAAACATTAAATGGAACTCACAACACACAAATATAAAAATGTGTCATCCAACACAATTTATGACCTAACGGAGGCTGCAGTCCTCCAAAAAACCGCAAAGTCACTAATGCTGGTATATATATTAGGTGGTTATTTGAAAAACAGCAAAAAAAGCAGCAAAAAAAAGAAAAAAAAAAACAGCAAAAAAAACAGATGATGGTATCAAATTGTTATTGCACATTCCCACAAGGCTGAGTAGACATTAGCAGCAGCAAAGCAGAGCGCAGAGAGATCCACATGTGTTAGCAGCAGCTGACATGCTTAGCATTAGTTGATATTTAGTAGTGAAGTCCAGCACGATAACAAGGATCAAGTAACAGCTCCAGATCTCCAACAATTTCAAAGAGACAGTACTGTCATCCAGACAAGCTATCTCTGAATTCCTCTTCTATACCAGGGGTGCCCACACTTTTTCAGCTTGTGAGCTACTTTTAAAAATTAGCAAGTCAAAATGATCTACCCATGTACAATTTTAGGAGCACATTTGTATATACAGAATGGAAACTGTAGTGGGGTCAGGATCTACCTTGAAGTCCTTCGCAATCTACCTAATGGGCACCCCTGCTCTATACGTTCCACAATCCCACTCGCAGATTGGAAGAAGAGGACAGATAGTTCATATCACCAGGTTCCACAGAACACTTTTGAGGGGATTAGATCAGAGTAGACAATGCTGAGTAATGTATTTGCCAAGCATCATTTCCATATAGATTATACATGCTCTGCATATAGTTCATAGCACTTGGGGTGATTGTATCCAGCAAATCAATCATCTATAGTTACCAGTCCTTTGCGGTATGGGTCATCCGGGGGATCCTATGCCATTGACTTCACATGTGAAGACTAGATTTAAAAAGAGATCCACCTCATTCCCACCTTTCTCCCTTTGTCAGGGGGTACAAACTTTTATCTCTTTAGTGGAGAAAGACATACGTAATCTATAGTTGGAACCAGATATGATGCCTAACCTGGAGCCTGCGGAACAACAGGCTCTAAAGGAATTTCAACAAAATGAACAACTAATTATTAAACCCTCGGACAAGGGGGGCAATGTGGTTGTAATGACGGTGGAACAATACCTATACATGTGCCATAGAATCTTGAGTAATAGGGAGTGCTATCGCCGGGTCTCCCCATCCAGGGTCATTGAGAACCAGCGGGCACTATTTTTATTGATTGATGAGGCAGTTGCGCTTGGAATCATTGATGCCAACGTGGGTAGATATCTAAAAATTGATGATCCAATTACTCCCACGTTTTATGCATTACCCAAGGTACATAAATGTTTACACAAACCACCAGGTCGCCCGATTGTATCGGACTGTGGTGCTTTAACTGAAAATATTAGTAGGTATGTAGATTATTTTCTGCAGCCACACGTTCATAGATTACCCTCATATGTGAAGGACACAACACATTTGTTGACCATTCTGGAGGGCCTACAGTTGCCCCCTGGTTCTCTGTTAGTGGCAAAATGGTCTCTGGGTAAAAGAGGAGCGCGCCATAGTGCATTACATCAAGAGAGGGAAATTTATTGTATTACAAGTTATACTCACAAAGGTACAGATAAAAAGCGCGTGTCAGTGGACAGCCAACCGCTTCAGCTCAGTGGAGGATGACGCGCTGTGGCCGGCAGCGCGGGTCCCGATCGTCTGGGTACCGTCTCACTGGAGATGGGCGTGGCTTGACGCTTAGCACGCGTATGACTTACCAAACACACAATTGGAGAACCTCACTCCCAAACAGTTCTCTGCTGCTTTATAAAGCCTGCAGGCTGCTTATAAGCCAATGAGAAATGCACACATAATACACCTAGCCTGCAGTGATAATCAAGCAAAAGCTGAGCAAGTCAGCCAATTAGTAGGAGAGGGCTTCAGTTGCATATAGACAATGGCTATATGACCAGCAGGGGGCACCAGCGTGCAGGATATTCCCTCTCATCTGCCCCCCTCCTAACTAAACTGCATGGGATACTACAATAATTAAAAACAATGGTGCATGAGCCAGCCTGGGGCCCCGGGAACTCTCATTGCCCGGGGCCCCAGAACCAGCATCTAACACCATATGTGAGCACAGCCAAGACCTTGGAGCTGCCACCTCCAAGGCCTGTCTCCTACTGCTCTAAAACTTACCAAACACACAATTGGAGAACCTCACTCCCAAACAGTTCTCTGCTGCTTTATAAAGCCTGCAGGCTGCTTATAAGCCAATGAGAAATGCACACATAATACACCTAGCCTGCAGTGATAATCAAGCAAAAGCTGAGCAAGTCAGCCAATTAGTAGGAGAGGGCTTCAGTTGCATATAGACAATGGCTATATGACCAGCAGGGGGCACCAGCGTGCAGGATATTCCCTCTCATCTGCCCCCCTCCTAACTAAACTGCATGGGATACTACAATAATTAAAAACAATGGTGCATGAGCCAGCCTGGGGCCCCGGGAACTCTCACTGCCCGGGGCCCCAGAACCAGCATCTAACACCATATGTGAGCGCAGCCAAGACCTTGGAGCTGCCACCTCCAAGGCCTGTCTCCTACTGCTCTAAAACTTACCAAACACACAATTGGAGAACCTCACTCCCAAACAGTTCTCTGCTGCTTTATAAAGCCTGCAGGCTGCTTATAAGCCAATGAGAAATGCA
Source organism: Hyperolius riggenbachi (assembly GCF_040937935.1). Taxonomy (NCBI): domain Eukaryota; kingdom Metazoa; phylum Chordata; class Amphibia; order Anura; family Hyperoliidae; genus Hyperolius; species Hyperolius riggenbachi. Next base: position 253,799,788 of record NC_090655.1, read on the forward strand.
CACATAATACACCTAGCCACCCGTATGACGTCATTACGCGTTTCGGCGCTCTGCGCCTTTTGCCAAGCAACCCTATAACGGAGCGTCGCAGTACATACATTGAGGAGGAAGCATCTGTATGTGATTGCCTGAGACCAGGAGCGCAAGAATTTTGTTTGTAGTTACGAAAGTTCTTTTCTCTGTTAGTGGCCCTGGATGTAGAGGCCCTATATTCAAGTATACCACAGACAAGTGGAGTTGAGGCAGTGAGTAGGTTTCTGTCAGAGATGGATATTAGGGAGGAGGGTCACAATCGGTTTCTGGTGGATTTGTTATCTTTCATTCTCGAGAACAACGTTTTTTATGTTTGATGGGTGCCATTACCTCCAGGTGCAGGGCGTGGCGATGGGCACCACTTGTGCGCCCTTGCTGGTGAACCTGTACCTGGAGGGGTGGGAACACCATATTTTTGGAAGTGATTCCTTGGTCATGTACCTGTGCCACATTGTTTCGTGGCATAGGTACATTGACGATATCTTGATTTTCTGGACCGGGGGGAGGGAGCTGTTAGAGGACTTCGTTGTGACATTGAACAACAATACATATAATTTGAAATTTACAATGACTTGTGACTCTGCCACTGTGCCATTCTTGGATCTAAAGATTAATTTGGATGCGGAGGGTTACATTGGCACACAGCTATACCGCAAGGAAACTGCTACGAACTCCTTCCTGAGAGCCGACAGCAGACACCCCCAACATACCGTACAAGGAATCCCGACGGGCCAATACTTAAGAATACGCCGTAATTGTTCTACTGAAAAGGACTTTGAAAGGGAGGCTAAGAATTTGCGCTCTCGATTTCGGGAGAGAGGATACAAAGACAAATGGTTAAGAAAGGCGTATAAAAGGGCAAAAAGTACCACACGCACGGATTTATTGGCACCAAAAAATGATGGGACCAATATGAATGAATGTTTCCATCGTTCTGTCGATTCACAGGAAGGAGTTTGTTTGATCACTCGCTTTAATGATCAGGAATCTGCTATTCAGAGAATCCTGCACAGACATTGGCAGGTGCTCACTAGCGATCCATTAGTCAGAGGATTGATATCAGATAAACCCAAGATCACCTACCGACGTGCAAGAACTTTAAGAGACTTAATGACAAGTAGCCATTTTGAACGTAAATCGAGGTCCAAGCATTGTAGTGTAGTGGGCACATATAGGTGTCGAGGCTGTGTCTACTGTAGATACCTGGAGGTGGGATCAGAAATTGCACTCCCTGATGGACGCAGATGGAAATTGAGACATTTTGTTAACTGTAACACTAAAGCTGTAATTTATCTTCTTACATGAATATGTGGATGTTTTTACATTGGAAAAACATACCGAGAATTCAAGGAACGTATTAAAGAACACACTGCAGACATTAGGGGGTGCAATTTCAAGTCATCTATATCCCGGCATGTTAACTTAGCACACGGCGGTAACGTTGACTGTGTCCGCTTTGTAGGATTGGATAGGATTCACCCCCATATCAGGGCAGGTGATATTGATTGACAGTTGCTCCAGCGGGAACTAAGGTGGATTTTTGAATTAAATGCCACTCAGGGAAAGGGCTTAAATGATGCAGTGCATTACGCAGCATTTTTGCCCCCCTGTTGATCTAGATATACCATTACCCTATTTTCTTGTCTCTTTGTCTCCTTCCCCCTTGCTTCTGTTCTCGCCTGATCGCTTTCCTGCTCTTTTTGCAGGTGTGGTGATATGATGTTCTCCCCCTTCTTTTGTTTATCTGAGCATGTCAATAGTGGTGGTTTATTACATACCACCATATTTAGGAACACTAGTAGTTTTCTACTTATGTAACATTTGCACGGTGTTTGGGATGCACCTGTCCTCACCCTTTTATAAGCATTATTTTTGCATGCCGCTTTTGCGCACACATGTGCATGTATATATGTGCGTGTATGTGTGTGCGTTTTCTATGTGGCGCTAGGGGAGTATTGATGTTGTTTTTGGTTGAGGCCCTCTTTCTCTTTTTTGATGCCCTATTATGCGCACTGATCACTGATGTATGTTTATATCTGGATGCCGTGCGTATTTATTTGGGCATAGTGGGTCCACATCAATTATTGTATTTGTACTACATATATATATATACATAATTTTGATATAGTATTTTTTGTTATTTTCTTTATTAATCTTATTCTCTTTGGTTTGGCCTCTCCCTCCGGGTCGCTTGGGCTTCCCCTTTCTCCTCCCCTCCTTTGTTCTCTCCCCTCTGCCGAGCATCAATCACGTCCGACAGCGGCAATTTGCCATCGGTTGCTGGGCGTTTGACCTGACAGCCTCTGAGTTCCGCCTTAGAGCGGTTTCCGAGATCTGCGGATCTGTGAGCTGCGAGTGGTGGTTGTCATGGTGGGCGGACTTGTTGGACGCTACCCTGACACATATGACGTCTCCTATCCGCTCCCCATCTGATTGGTGGCAGGGAGACCCGGATATGACGTCGTGCACCGCCTGCGGGCTCACTGATTGGTTGCTTGCACAGTGGAGACAGGGAGGCAGGTTGCCTCGGCGGCATAAGACGGATGCGGCGTTACACATGGAGAAACTTATCTTTTGCACTATCACCTGAGGAGGCTGACGGAGCGGTCAGCGAAACATGTCGTGAATCTTGGCGCTTGTGTCATTTATTCACCACTCTCTATGACCCATACCGCAAAGGACTGGTAACTATAGATAATTGATTTGCTGGATACAATCACCCCAAGTGCTATGAACTATATGCAGAGCATGTATAATCTATATGGAAATGATGCTTGGCAAATACATTACTCAGCATTGTCTACTCTGATCTAATCCCCTCAAAAGAGTTCTGTGGAACCTGGTGATATGAACTATCTGTCCTCTTCTTCCAATCTGCGAGTGGGATTGTGGAACGTATAGAGCAGGGGTGCCCATTAGGTAGATTGCGAAGGACTTCAAGGTAGATCCTGACCCCACTACAGTTTCCATTCTGTATATACAAATGTGCTCCTAAAATTGTACATGGGTAGATCATTTTGACTTGCTAATTTTTAAAAGTAGCTCACAAGCTGAAAAAGTGTGGGCACCCCTGGTATAGAAGAGGAATTCAGAGATAGCTTGTCTGGATGACAGTACTGTCTCTTTGAAATTGTTGGAGATCTGGAGCTGTTACTTGATCCTTGTTATCGTGCTGGACTTCACTGCTAAATATCAACTAATGCTAAGCATGTCAGCTGCTGCTAACACATGTGGATCTCTCTGCGCTCTGCTTTGCTGCTGCTAATGTCTACTCAGCCTTGTGGGAATGTGCAATAACAATTTGATACCATCATCTGTTTTTTTTGCTGTTTTTTTTTTTTTTGCTGCTTTTTTTGCTGTTTTTCAAATAACCACCTAATATATATACCAGCATTAGTGACTTTGCGGTTTTTTGGAGGACTGCAGCCTCCGTTAGGTCATAAATTGTGTTGGATGACACATTTTTATATTTGTGTGTTGTGAGTTCCATTTAATGTTTTTTCAGATAGATTTGTATATGTGTTATATTTTGATTAATAAATAGGAGTTTTTTGTATGCACCCAGGAGCCAATCCTCATTTTTTTTATTATCCTACATGTAACCTTGTTGGCATGGTGCATACTTAAAACATGCTTTAGATTTAGGCTTATCGAGTAGATTTATTACGGTATGATTTGACTCTTCTCTCCACGGATCCCCAGTTTGTGCAATTTTGAAAAATAAGATCAAAGCGGTATGCCCATCACCATTATGTGCATGCTGCCTAGGATTTTTTCTGAGCTATAGGTGTCCCCAGTATAGGTTAGCAAGGTATAGGTACCTCCATAGTAATTAGCCAGCAATAGGTAACTTAGTATGTGTGTCCCCCACCCTCTGATTCCCCCCTGATCCCCAGTGCTGTTACTTACTGTGCCTCTCTCCAGAGATCTCAGCACCCATCCCTCATGATGCCGGGTCCCAATTCTCTGCACAGAGAAGACCCGAGCTGTGTGGAGGGGTGCTGCGATCGCTGGAGAGAGGCACAGTAAGTGCGGGGGATGGAGAACACATATACTAAGGTACCTATTGATGGTTAAGTACTATGGAGGTTCCTATACCTTGCTAACCTATACTGGGGAACACCTAAACCTGGCTACCTATACTAGGCACAGCTGTACCTGGCTTCCTATACTGGGGATGCCAGAGTCACACAGCATCATCAACATATGGTGGCAAACTATTTTTTTGGTTTGTATTGAATTCAAATAACCTACGAGGGATTCCGAAGACAGATGGGCACTGAGCAGTGGGTGACACAGGACAGGTAACATATAAATGCACACATGGAGGGTACCTTTATACACTGGGGGGCAGCGGTGAGGTGGCGGCCTCCCCCAATTCCCAAGAGATATCTTGCTGAAACCGATTGGGAATTGGCCTGCGGTGTATGGGCAGCCGATAGACCTTTCTCTAATCAGATCTGATCAGAGAGAGATCAGTCTCCTGGTTGAAACTGCCTATCATTGCTAGATGTATGGCCACCTTTACATTTGTATTAGTGCAGGCTGAGAAGCTGCAGCTCAGAAGTGTAAGTGATCAGATATTTATGTGGGGGGGGGGAATTCTGTGGCTACATCTGCTACCTACACGGGGGGGGGGGGGGGGCACAACTGGAGCAGGAGCACTTTGGACTCTCTGCCTCTTGTCCCGGCCCTGCACACAGCTGACTGGGGAGGTGAGGAGGATTTTGGGAGGTCATGTGACATTATTGTTGGTCTTTCTATACAGAGTTTTCCTCCAGTAAAGTCTGGTGATCATGTGACCATCACTGTGCCCCCACTCCACTCCCTGATATCTGAGAGACACAACAAGCAGATGATTCTGGAAATCACCAGGAAGATGATGGAGCTGCTGACAGGAGAGGTGAGCGGTGTTGGGAATTATGAGATATTATCCAGTAACAGCAAGGGGTGTGTCTGGGTGGTGACTGTTTCATTGTATGTGTCAGATTCCTAGAAGGTGTGAGGAAGTCACGGTTTGTTCCTCCATTGAGGAGGGTCAGTATATAGAAGGGCATAAGGACCTTTACAAGGACATCATGATGGAGAATCAGCCCCTCACATCACCAGGTAAGAGACTTCCATGTCTTGTAAAGAAGAGTGCAGACCTAGATCCCCCCATCATCTGATAAAAACATGGAGACAATGGGCTTGATTCACAAAGCCGTGCTAACTGTTAGCACGCTGGTGAAAAGCCCATTATCACGCCTAAACTCAGTTTAGGCGTGATAAAATAAACTCGCGCGCAAAGTTTTGCGCGTAAACTTTTACGCGCATAAAAGTTTACGTGCGTAAAGTTTACGCGCGCAACGCCATTAACCACTTCTCAACCACAGGGTTTTTCACCTAAAAACCACAGCAATTTTCACATTTAAGGGAGGCAAGGGTTAATGGGCTTGATGGGGGTATAATTTATTTAAAAAAAAAACTCACTGATGCTGATCACTCACTAATGCTGTGTTAGTTATCTGAGATCCTCTCACGAGTGATCTCAGTAACTGTAACAGCATAGTGACTGATACAATGTTTACATACATTCTGCATGAATGAGCACTGTCATTGGCTTTGTGAACACATGTGCACATCAGCCAATCACGGACCAGCGGGTGCCCGACGCGTATGCACTTCCGCGTGCATGCGGATGCGATCGCGCACAGCAGGAAAATAAACAGGAGTTGCCTATCTACGCCCCTGTGACTCAGGTGAATTTTAAAGGGGCGTAGATAAGCGTGGCAGAGGTTGTTAAGTGGTTAAACCCTATGCGACGTTTCACGCGCACCGAACTAAACTTTACGCGCGGGTTTTTCCCTCAAAGCGGTGCTAACCTACTTAGTGCAATGCTTATCACGCCCAATAGGCGTGCTAAGTAGGTTAGCACCGCTTTGTGAATCAAGCCGATTGTATTCAATCACTGTGTATGTTTAATACAGATGGATCCAGTAACAGAAACCCAACACAGAGGTGTACAGGTCCTCTGTATTCCCAGGATTGCCAACAGGAAGATCCCTCCATCCCCCACCATTATCAGGTCGGTGGTGCTGAGGGTCCCTAGAGACTCCAAACCATGACACATTCTTTCCTCCTGTGTATGCTGTTATCTGAGTTTACATTTTTTATTCTCTCACTTTGTGCACTTAGGGTGGAGAACTTGTACATGGAAGTGCTGTGGTTAAAGAGGAAGAAAAGCCATATGTGAGGAGTGATCAGCAGTCTATGGAGGAAGGTGACATGATGAAGACCATTAAAGAGGAAGAAGAAGAGACAAATGTGAGGAGTGATCAGCAGTCTATGGAGGAGGGTGACATGATGAGGACAAGTAAAGAGGAAGAAGAAGAGACGTATGTGAGGAGTGATCAGCAGTCTATGGAGGAGGGTGACATGATGAGGACAAGTAAAGAGGAAGAAGAAGAGACGTATGTGAAGAGTGATCAGCAGTCTATAGAGGAGGGTGACATGATGAGGACAAGTAAAGAGGAAGAAGAAGAGACATATGTGAGGAGTGATCAGCAGTCTATGGAGGAGGGTGACATGATGAGGACAAGTAAAGAGGAAGAAGAAGAGACGTATGTGAGGAGTGATCAGCAGTCTATGGAGGAGGGTGACATGATGAGGACAATTAAAGAGGAAGAAGAAGAGACATATGTGAGGAGAGATCCGCAGTCTATGGAGGAGGGTGACATGATGGGGACAAGTAAAGAGGAAGACACTGTTACAGAAGGCAGAACAGGTGAGTAATCAGCAGAATATGTAGGATAATGTGTATCTGTATTGCTGGTATGACTGTCACTGCTCACAGACTGGCCATGTTAGGAGTTATGCTAGGTGCTCATGTTAGATTTTTACCATCTATAACTATTATTCATGGGCAGCACGATGGCGTAGTGGTTAGCACTCTTGCCTTGTATCGCTGGGTCCCCGGTTCGAATCCCAGCATTCTGCAAGGAGTTTTTATGTTCTCCTCGTGTCTGCATGGGTTGCCTCTGGGCACTCTGGTTTCCTCCCACATCCCCAAAACATACAGATAAGTTACTTGGCTTCCCCTTAAATTGTCCTTAGACTATGATAAATGCACTACACGATAGATAGTTACATAGACATATGACTATGGTAGGGATTAGATTGTGAGCCCCTCTGAGGGATAGTAGGTGACAAGACAATATACTCTGTACAGCGCTGCGTAATATGTTGGCGCTATATAAATAAATAAATAAAATGATAGTATGTAGCAACAGCTTACTAACAATAATAATTGCAGTATTTGTATAGCGCCTTTTTCCTGTCGGACTCAAAGCTCTTGCGAGGCAGCCACTAGAGCGCACTCAGTAAGCAGCAACAGTGTTAAGGAGGCTTGCCCAAGAAACTCCTTACTGAATAGGTAGAGCCTCTGACAATAATAACAATACAGACACCCTGAGGAAGAGAATGGTCTCTTTATTCTCTCACACTGGGCTGCCCTCTTCTCCTCTGAGATTTTAGCAGTGGGCGCTTGCTAGTGTCAGCAGCGCTTATTAACTTAACCCCCCTGATAAAGGACTTATTGGCCCTCCAGACAGTAACCTCGCCCCAAACTCCCTTTTCTTTTTCTGAAAGCTGCAGAATGAAGTGTGAGAGAAGGCCGGATGATGGAAGAGGTAATTATGGGCCTCCAGTAAATGAGTCTCTTGAGCAAAGAGAACATTAGCTTTTGCCTGTACAGCTTCCCTCCGGAGTATGTTCCTTTTGAAGGGAGTATTAAAGTGGATCCGAGGTGAACTTTTACACATTGCATAATTGTGTTTCTTTCCTATTGTTTATAGGGCATTCCTCAAGCCAATAACTTTTTGTTTTTGTTTTAATACTCTAATTCCCTATAAACTAAAAAAGTCACGCCCACAGGTATTCAGAGAGCCTTGGCAGTAGCAAGGGCTCATGGGAGCTCAGTCTGGGCAGGAGGAGGGGGAGGTGTTACTAGCCATTGATTTCAGAGGCAGAGGGGAGGAGGGAGGAGGAGAGGGGATTAGGCTGATGGCTCAAGATACAGATAAGCCTGCCTCTGTGTAATGTTTACAAACAACATAGCCGCTGTCATTGTATCACAGGAATAAATAATCATATTCTATTAAAACTGTTGCTGTGTAAACCATCTAAACTTTAGATAAGATATATATAGACAAATTACTTGTTATAGTTAGTTTTTCATCTCGGATCCGCTTTAAGGCCCTTTGCATTTATCAGAATCTATATTTTGACAAGCACGACATGGTCATGCCCAAAATTGGGCTTGGCAGGTACGGAATTCAAGTACAGGATAGGACATGCAAAATACATCGGGGACAGAACACCATTTCACATGCAGAGAAACAACATAGATCCTGAAAAAAATATCAGTTAACAAAAACACATCAAAAGGCATAATTCACCAAGAACTTGATCATTAGACATAGGAACTGGAGCGCCACTACCGTGTTTCCCCTAAAGTAAGACATCCCCTGAGAATAAGCATTAGCAGGAATTTCAAGAATGCTTGAAATGTAAGACATCCCCCGAATTTAAGCCCTAGCAACAGCCCACATGACACCAGCAAGTCATGCTGAATACAAAGCCTGGATACAGGAGAGCAGCAGTATAATGTGAGTTCTACACAGTCCTATATATGTGTCAGGCAATTTGTGTTTTTGTTGGAGCCAGCCCTCCTGATCTGTTGTGATAAGCATCAGCAACATTTCACCTCTTCCCAGGACACACACACAGCTTATCCTATCCTAGCTCTGGGGAGCCTGACAGAGTTCTCTGCCTGCAAGAAATACACTCTTAAGGTGCATACTTACGCACTACAAAAGGAAATGAGGGGTCCGCCGGACCCTCCCGCTGGCCGGTCTTTAGCCGACAGTATGAGCTGAGCGGATCATTCAGAAGCAGCCTTATCAGTCAGCCGACAGCGCGTACACACGCGCATACTGTCGGCTAAAGACCGCCCAGTGGGAGGGTCCAACGGACCCGTCGTTGCATTTAGTAGTGCGTGTGTACGCACCTTATCTCACATGATCGTCAGAATCAATCTTGTAAGTGAGAACCAATATCTGCAAACCATGCAAACCACAAGCTCTGTGTATGTTGGCACGTGTTTCAGCATGGCATACACTATGTACATTTTGTATAGGAATACTAACAGTGTTTGCCCAAAAATAAGACATCCTCTGAAAATCAGCCCTAGCACATCTTTTAGACTTATAAGACAGTGTCTTATTTTTGGGAAAACACGGTATGTACAATGTGCATAATTGAAGCATGATATTGTTTGACCTAAAGTGGGGGGAGTGCATGGAGTGAGTTCAGAATGTTGACAGCTGTTGAGGGGAAGAAGCTGTTCACGTGTCTTGAGGTCCTGGTGGAGATGGACAGATACCGCTGACCCGAAGGGAATTGGCTGAAGAAGTGGTGGCCTGGGTGTGAGGGATCGCTGGCGATCCTCAAAGCTCTGGAATGCAGCCTGGAGTGGAAGAGGTGATCCAGGGTGGGAAGTGGTCTCCCGATGATCCTCTCCACTGATATGATGACCCTGTGTAGTTTGTGTCTGTCGTTGGCGGTGGAGCCGGCAAACCAGAGCAGGATGGAAGAGCAGATGACAGATTCTGTTGTGGTGGAGTAGAAGCTCGTCAGAAGTTTTGGGGCCGTACCAAACTTCTTCAGTTGGCGGAGTAAGAATAACCTCTGCTGGGTTTTCCTTTGTGTGGAGGCGATGTTATCTTCCATGCCAGGCAGCCTGTGCAAGCGCACTGTGCAAGCAGCAAATTTTGTGACTGCAGTGTACATTAGGACTAGGGAAGGGATCAGCTCATGAAAACAGCACCACACATATATATATAGAAAAGCCAAATCATGTGTAATGCAGGTGTATAATGATTCCACGTCACAGGTGAGTAATAGCCTCATAGTCAGGGACAGTATGGATCTTCTGAGAATTTTGGAGGACCTTTGAGTACCACCAGGAACGCTATTACTCACCTGTGACGTGGAATCATTATACACCTGCATTACACATGATTTGGCTTTATCCACAGTTAAATACTTTTTGGAGATGGAGGACCACACACATTCAGATCTTCACGCTTTTTTGCTACAATTATTGAGATGTCCCCTTCACGAGCGGAATTTTTGGACCTGTTGATCCAGATACATGAGGATGGTACCTTAGTCACTGATTTGTATAGGAAACCGACTGCGACAGGCAACAGATCTACAGCAGAGATTTCTGGAACGCGGATATCCTAAAAGAGTGGTCAAACAAGCTTTCTTTGCTGCCAAAAACAAGAGGAGAACGGAACTCATCAACCAAAGACCACGTGTGGATGATAAATTGATTGCACATACATATTGTGATATACCGTGTTTTGCAGTGTGTTGTATTACTGTAATCGTATACCTTGGACCAATTCGGACTCATAATCAATTGCTCCACCTAACTGGACTCTTTGGACATCCCTTGGTGACTTTTTACGTCGGGCTTTTTACATATTTTGCGCCGCTGTTTATCTCTCTTGGGACTATCTGTACAAAATGGATTTGGATGTATGTGACATGGACATTTATTATGTATGCGGACACAGTGTCCTCATGTATGTTCCTATATCTGCATTTTACTTTGTTATGTTGTCATTGATCCCTTTTTGCGGCTGCTTGGGTCCTCTCTGTTCCTGGGGACCCCCCTCTTGTGGCGGCTCCATGACGGGGTGGCTTCATGCAGACTATTGCCCTGTAGATATAATTGATATTTTCCAAGCTCTATAATGTGGGTTTGGGATAGTGGAGATCATTCAGATTATTCTATTATTTTGTGATGTTAATATGGTTGGTCTAATTGTTAATAAGTGCAGTTAATGATTTAATAATGTATTTTTTATTTTCAGACACCTATACATTGTTCTTCTATGCGTTCCCTATATTGCCTATATACTCACTTCTCTCCCATGCGCTCCAGCATAGCTACTTCCCCTGTCCGCGTTGTTCATCCTTACAGATACTTACTTCCTCGATATGCGCTCCAGCGTGGTCTCCTCTGAGTTCTCACAGCCTCCGTCCATTGGCTACGCCCACTGACGTCGCGTGTGACGCTGCTGGTCACGCGTACACGCGACGTACAGAGCTACCGATATTTAAACAGCGTTACATGCTGTTTCAAGCCAGAGATCCCCTCGCACTCTTTTGAAGAAGCGGCGTGACTGCCGCGGAACCGGTGGAGTAGTCCACCGAGGGCCTCTTTCTCGCCACCACCATCTCCTTTCCAGTCATCTGACACCGGCTAAGTATTCCTCTGTACACGCTTGTTCACTGTTTCCTTGCCCATTCTCTGTCCTTCTCAAACGCCTCCACAACACCATTCTATCCAGGTCACTGGTCTTATTTTGCTTACACTTGTATGCTGCTTTGTTGGTATTACCTTTTTGAGATAATGCACATGTTTTGCACTATATATGCACTTTATTTGTTCTTTTTGAGGAACTGAACCCGGGTTCATATTGGGTTGGCGTGCTCAGACCTGAGCAAGCCATACCATTAATACTATACATTTTTATAGATATAAAATTGATGGCTTTATACTGTGATGACTATGATTAGTTAATTGTTATATAAGGATTGATTGTGGTGGCTTGTGTTTTTAGTGTTTTTTTATATACATTTTGGAAGCCATATACTAAATAAAATGTGAGATTTTTAGACTTTTCTATATATATGTGTGGTGCTGTTTTCATGAGCTGATCCCTTCCCTAGTCCTAGCGTTTTCCTTGCTCTAGCACACACATGGGTTTTGAGTGCAATGTCCTTCCTTTCAATCGCAGTGTACATTAAAGGGAACCTGGGACGATAAACGTCTCAGGTTCCATACCTACATGAGACTTCCTTAAGCCCCCTTAAAGCCACTCGGCCCACGCCGTCTCCCCAGGGGGCTCCTGTCTCTTCTAAATCAGCCCGAAAACCTAGGCGTATCACACTTCATCGCGTATGCACTGCCCAACCAGGCGCACACCCCCATCGTGCTCACATCCCTGGGAGCACTCTGCGCCTGTGCAGTAGTACTGTGCAAGTGCAGAATGCTCCCAGCCACAGGAGCGAGACAGAGAGAGCACCAGGCCTGGCCATGCATGCGCGATGAAGCGTGACTCGCCCAGGCTTTCCGGCTGAATTGCAAGAGACAGTAGCCACCCGAAGAGACGGCGTGGGACGAGCGGCCTTAAGGGGGCTTAAAATGTACCCGAGGCGATATGTGACATGATGAGATAAACATGTCTATGTACAGCACAAAACATATTAACCACCCTGGCGTTCAATTAAATGCGCCAGGGTGGATGCGCAGCACTATTTTTTTTTTCTATCATGTAGCTAGCCTAGCGCTAGCTAAATGATTCCCCCCTCCCTGCAGCGTCCTCCCAGCCCCTCCGATCGCCGCAGGCGCATCTTCCCATAAGGAAATCCCTTTCTGAATGGGATTTCCTTTAGGGCTTCCCCTGTCGCCATGGCGACGATCGTGATGACGTCGCGAGTCCCGATCCACCCCTCAGCGCTGCCCGGCACTGATTGGCCAGGCTGCGCACAGGGACCCGGGGGGGCCCCTCTAATGCGGCGGGTAGTGGCGCATCGGCAGCGGGCGGCAGCAATCAAGGTAGACACGCAGCTAGCAAAGTGCTAGCTGCATGTATTAAAAAAAAAATGAAAATCGGCCCACCAGGGCCTGAGCAGCGCCCTCCGACGGTAATGGACGAGCTGAGCTCGTCATTACCGCCAAGGAGGTTAATAACCAGGCTGTTTTACTTGTTTTATTTTGCTGCCTGAAAGCGTTCATTTCTAGGCATGGAAGTGACAGCATCTCTCTTGTCGGTACCTTGTCAGGAATATAGTAGACATTACTGATAAGCAAATTACAGCCATAAAAGTTTTCCTGGCAGAATACAACTTTGGAGGGCAAGGAGAGATAAGATACATGAACTATTGACCTTTATCTAACTCTGGGACATTTAATAGGCTGCCACTGATTAGAGACAGTAAAAAATTCAACCTACTTTGTAAATGTTTAAATATAAAAGAAAACTATGAGATAACTAAAAAAGTCATTTTTAGCAGTAGGAGGATAAATATAATTGTTTATCTCATCAGTTTATTTTTATCTCGGGTTCACTTTAAGGAAGCCCCATGTAAGTTTGGTACCCAAGATACTTCTTGTGTCAGGTACACTATAAAGTAGGCAGGTATAGACCAAATACTTAAAGCCTCTGCTACTGTGGCTGCAAATAATTTTTAGTCAGGCACACAGTGGCCATTCTAAAAAATGTCTTAACTGCTACCCGACCGCGTCACGCCGATGGGAGTGGCCGCGGCAGTAGCCCCAGAGTACTGGGGCTTCGTTTTGCAGGAGATCGTGCGCAGGCTGCACACGCATCTCCTGCTTGGTAGGCAGAGTGGAGCTCCGCCTTCAGTCACCCAGCGCTGCTCGCCACTCAGAGACTGTTAGACGGCGAAACCACCGTCTAATTAGCATGTACAGCGCTGCTATCTACAGACACAGCTGTCCCCTCCAGAGGCTCAGGGGTGATCAGCTCTCATAGGCTGGGGTTGGAAGGAGGGGGTTGGAATATATAAATATTTAAAAAAAACAGGAAAATGTATTAAAAAATAAACACATAAATATTGATAAACAAACATGGGGTGGGGGGCGCAATCTGATCCCACCAACAGAGAGCTCTGTTGGTGGGGAGAAAAGGGGGGGGGGGAAATCGCTTGTGTGCTGTGTTGTGCAGCCCTACAGCTTTGCCTTAAAGCTGCAGTGGCCTATTTTACAAAAAAATAACCTGGGTTTTTTTTTGGAGGGGTCTGGGGGGGTTGGTAAAGCCTGTGGTCCTGCAGTGGTTAAAAATCTAGAAATCAAATGCACTTTTTTATGTTTACATTTAAAAAAAAAAGCCTCTGTGTAAAATACATATTTGGAGGAAAATTTTTGCTATTGATCCTCCTCTGCCATGCCAATGCTGGGGTTTTTGGACAGTTTTGAAATCTTTAAAAAAAAAATTGATGCTGTGTAACATCTGCAGGAATGGCGGCTGGGGACACGCAGGGTGTACCCGCAGCCGCCTTTGTTCCCTCTTCCCAGACCTCATCCGTTCCGTCGGCGTCTAGCACGCCGGGAACCGTATTGTCATCTGCTCATAGGGTCGCTGTCTCGCGCGGGCGCGTGGAGACAGGACCTTTATGCTGGGAGAAGGCGCGTCAGCGAGAGGTGACTCTCGCCGCTCGGATTGGCTGTTCTGAGATGGGCGCGGCTGAGAGTCTCCCTCTGCTTCATAAGCCTTCGTTCTCCATTCGCAAACTGTCTGCTGTCGTGAATACTTTGTGTTAGCGCTCAGACCTTAGACTAGTATCCGGTGTGCTTTGATTTGGGAGGAAACCAGGGATTTCACACAAGACTAGGACTATTGTATATTGTTATTATTTGATTACCTGTGTATGCTTCTGGCTATACTCTGACCTCGCAATTGCTTACTGATTCTGTACTTCTGCCTATCTGACCCTTGTTGCTGAACCTCTGCCTGATTACCTACTATTCTCCTGCCTATCGTTTCTGTACTGATATCGCCTCTCTGTTGCCGAACCTTGCCTGTCTGACCTCTCCACTCACCAGTGGGCCCTTGCCACTGGTGAGGTGTTGTATTATTACCCACCAGCTCCTCTGGTGAGGTGACACTAGTTACTGATAGTACCTTACCAGCTCCTCTGGTAAGGTCTTGTCAAACTATACAGTCACTTATTACTGATAGTACCTTATCAGCTCCTCTGGTAAGGTTTTGCCAAACTATTCAGTTCAGTTGCAGCTAGTACCCACCTGCTCCTCTGGTGAGGGCTAGCGTTATTTCTGTTAGTGCCCACCAGCTCCTCTGGTGAGCATTCATTATTTACTTATAGGATCTTGACAGCTCCTCTGGTAAGCCCTTGAACCTACTTATTATTCTACGTGCACTGTAGTTCCTTACCAGCTCCACTGGTAAGGTTTCGTCACATAATACAGGCACTTTTTCTGACAGTACCTTACCAGCTCCTCTGGTAAGGTCTTGCATATCTCAGCCATTACCTGTACTGATAGTACCTTACCAGCCCCTCTGGTAAGGTTCAGTCAAACTATTAAAGTACAGTGTTGCTAGACCTCCCAGCTCCTCTGGGAGGGTCTATCTTTCTATTACTTACTGTTGCACCAATCACTATCACACAGTCCCTTTGTGAGCTATACTTGCATTATTGGTGATTCTGCAGATCACCACATAATCAGGTATAGTGTCTGCATTATTGGTGATACTGCAGATCACCCAATAATCAGACGTCTGAGTTGCATCACCCAATCGTTACAGAACAGCAGACCAGAAAAAATATGTAGACTCTGTGCAACCGGGTCGATGTATTGGCCACCACTCTTAATGAGCTCATCAAGACGGTTAACGCACAGCAGACTCAGATAGATCAGCTAGTTGAGTCAGTTAACCGTCTCATAGACCCTAATGCACAAGTGTCATCCCCTCGTGCGATTGAACCTAGGGTGCCCCCTCCTGAAAAATTCTCGGGGCACCAATCCGATTTTCAAAATTTTAAACACTGTTGTTTATTATATTTCGAGCTACGGCCAGTCTCATCAGGATCAGAAGGTCAGAGAGTGACATTTATTAAGACATTATTATCTGGTGATTCGCAGTCTTGGGCCTACAGTCTCCCCCAGGGGCATGAGGCTTTGGCCTCAGTTGATGATTTCTTTAAAGCGATGGCAGTTATATACAATGATCCCGATTTGGCAATGACCACAGAAAGGAAATTAAAGACCCTCAGGCAGGGGCATAATCCGGTCGAGACTTACGCAGCTGAGTTTCGGAGATGGGCATTGTCAGCCAGGTGGGGGCAGTATGCACTTCTAGATTGCTTTTTAACGGGGTTATCTGATGCAGTAGCCGAATTAATGTTGGGACACCCCAAACCTAAGTCAGTGGATGAAGCCATTTCACTGGCTATTAAGATTGACAGGCGAGTTCGCTACCAGAGACAGACTCGGGGTAAAGTTCTAGGCAGATTTGCTTCCAGTACTTTCACGGCTCCTGTGCCGTCCTCTTCACCTCGTGATGAGCCAATGCAGATAGGGCAAGCCAAACTCACGGAGATTGAGAAAAACAGTAGACGTAACGAGAATTTATGTTTGTATTGTGCTGAGAAAGGGCACATGGTGTCTACCTGTCCCAAGAAGGCGGAAAACTCTATCGCCTAGGAGTAGCTGGAGGTACTACCCTAGGCGATCCAGTATTACCTGTAACCAATAAACGTCTATTGCGCAATACAGCCTGGAGGACGTCCGATGACGTCAGCGCGCCCCCGTGAGGCGCATTTTGAAACGCAGAAGAGCCCGACCTGGCAGCCAGCCTGGCCAGGTCGGGTCGGCCACCGGAGGGGACCGGGAGCCTGCGGAGCGGCGCCGAGGGCACGTCCTGGCTGCCACGGGCTGGAGAAAGCCCCAGGTAAGTGGATGGGCATTTTTATTTTTTTAACAGCCACCCTGAACCTTCCCTTTAATGTTATTTGATATGCTGCACAATATTACCGGGGGGGGGGAGTGTCAGTTTGTGGTATTGAAGACAGTGTGCAGGGGTTTATATATTGCAAACTTAATGTTATTTGATATGCTGCACAATATTACCGGGGGAGGGGGGGGGGGTCAGTCCGTGTTATTGAAGACAGTGTGCAGGGGCTATATATGATCATCATCCCCAGCCCCCGAAGGAAATATCATGCATATTAAATAACAATAAGTCAATGGAAGGAGGGGGGAAATACAATGGTTTAAAAAAAAAATAAACTACTAAAAAATACTGTGAATGGTAAATGCAAAATACAGTGGCTTGTAAAAGTATCCGGCCCCCTTGAGGTTTTCCACATTTTGTCACATTACTGCCACAAACATGAATCAATTTTATTGGAATTCCGCATGAAAGACCAATACAAAGTGGTGTACATGTGAGAAGTGGATCGAAAATCATACATGATTCCAAACATTTTTTACAAATAAATAACTGCAAAGTGGGGTGTGCGTAATTATTCAGCCCCCTTTGGTCTGAGTGCAGTCAGTTGCCCATAGACATTGCCTGATGAGTGCTAATGACTAAATAAAGTGCACCTGTGTGTAATCTAATGTCAGTACAAATACAGCTGCTCTGTGACGGCCTCAGAGGTTGCCTAAGAAAATATTGGGAGCAACAACACCATGAAGTCCAAAGAACACACCAGACAGGTCAGGGATAAAGTTATTGAGAAATTTAAAGCAGGCTTAGGCTACAAAAAGATTTCCAAAGCCTTGAACATCCCACGGAGCACTGTTCAAGCGATCATTCAGAAATGGAAGGAGTATGGCACAACTGTAAACCTACCAAGACAAGGCCGTCCACCTAAACTCACAGGCCAAACAAGGAGAGCGCTGATCAGAAATGCAGTCAAGAGGCCCATGGTGACTCTGGGTGAGCTGCAGAGATCTACAGCTCAGGTGGGGGAATCTGTCCATAGGACAACTATTAGTTGTGCACTGCACAAAGTTGGCCTTTATAGAAGAATGGCAAGAAGAAAGCCATTGTTAACAGAAAAGCATAAAAAGTCCCATTTGCAGTTTGCCACAAGCCATGTGGGGGACACAGCAAATATGTGGAAGAAGGTGCTCTGGTCAGATGAGACCAAAATGGAACTTTTTAGCCAAAATGCAAAACGCTATGTGTGGCGGAAAACTAACACTGCACATCACTCTGAACACACCATCCCCACTGTCAAATATGGTGGTGGCAGCATCATGCTCTGGGGGTGCTTCTCTTCAGCAGGGACAGGGAAGCTGGTCAGAGTTGATGGGAAGATGGATGGAGCCAAATACAGGGCAATCTTGGAAGAAAACCTCTTGAAGTCTGCAAAAGACTTGAGACTGGGGCGGAGGTTCACCTTCCAGCAGGACAACGACCCTAAACATAAAGCCAGGTCAACAATGGAATGGTTTAAAACAAGACATATCCATGTGTTAGAATGGCCCAGTCAAAGTCCAGATCTAAATCCAATCGAGAATATGTGGCAAGATTTGAAAACTGCTGTTCACAAACGCTGTCCATCTAATCTGACTGAGCTGGAGCTGTTTTGCAAAGAAGAATGGGCAAGGATTTCAGTCTCTAGATGTGCAAAGCTGGTAGAGACATACCCTAAAAGAATGGCAGCTGTAATTGCAGCAAAAGGTGGTTCTACAAAGTATTGACTCAGGGGGCTGAATAATTACGCACACCCCACTTTGCAGTTATTGATTTGTAAAAAATGTTTAGAATCATGTATGAGTTTTGTTCCACTTCTCATGTGTACTCCACTTTGTATTGGTCTTTCACGTGGAATTCCAATACAATTGATTCATGTTTGTGGCAGTAATGTGACAAAATGTGGAAAACTTCAAGGGGGCCGAATACTTTTGCAAGCCACTGTACATGAAACAAAGTACAAGTACATGAAACCTAAAGGACAAGGGGTTGATTCATCAAAGGATATAGGGAGAGCAACCTCCTGTTGCTCGCGCTAATAAATCAACGCAACTCAATTTAGTTTCCCCGCACGCTAGTGGCAATGTAGTGTGCGTGCGTAACTAAGCAACAGCCGCAGCTTACAAAAGCCGTGCGGTAGTGATGTATTGCTATGGCGATACTGCACTAGCTCGGCCATTACTATGTTAACTAACATCACTACTGTGCAGTTTTTGTAAGCACCGGCCATTGTTTAGTTATGCACGCTACACTGACACTAGAGTGCGTAGTGAGCAGGGAAACAAATGAAGTTGCGCTGATTTATTAGCGCGACCAACAGGAGGTTGCTTGTGCTCTTTCCACACCGCCAAATTTCCCTGTGCCGCGCCGCCCCACCCGGCTACTTTTTCATCCCACCCGGCTGGAAAATAATCCTGGGGAGAACACTGGAGCAGGGAAACCTGGCCAGCATCATTGTTTAAATCCTTTTTAGAGAATATCTTTATAAAGAATAAAAGCCTTGCTGTGAATCCCCTATGAAGAGATGGTCTAGTCCAAAACCTGTCGGTTCTGTCAGATTTCTACTACCTACTGTAAGTGACAGCAATGTAAGAGAAGTCATTTATGGCTCATTTTACTCTGGAAAATATGTACTTCTTATTTGTCTATTTTTGCACATATTTTACATTTTACAATTGTTTGCCATAGTGTCCCTTTTAAAAGAAATGTCATTCTGATCGGTGTAATGAACTGCGCAATCTAATCGGGAAGCGATCAGAAAACCGACTGCGCGGATCTTCCCGAATTTGCCTGCGCTTCTCACGGATGGCCGTGACACACCTGTGTTTTTATGCACCCCAGAGATATATTTTATCTAAACTTAGGATATAGCTGTAGAGTAGCTGTTAAAGGGAACCTAAAGCAAGAGGGATATAGAGGCTGCCATATTTATTTTATTTTAAATAATTCATATTGCCTGGCTGTGCTGCTGATCCTCTGCCTTTAATTCTTTTAGCCATAAACCCTGAAGAAGCATGCAGATCAGGTGCTCTGACTGAAGTCTGACTGAATTAGCTCCATGCTTGTTTCAGGTGTGTGATTCAGACTCTGCCGCAGCCATAGAGATCAGCAGGATAGCCAGGTAACTGGTATTGCTTAAAAGGAAATAAATATGGAAGCCCTACTTTAGGTTCCCTCTAAATAGAAACCAAAGATAGTGCTTGGTAGTAGGACTTGTAAAGGGTGCTGACAGGAACAAAGAACATTGATCGAGCCCTATTGCCCAATCTAACTGTGGCTACATCTAGTGACCACTAACAATGCAATTTGCTGAACGATTGTTTACAAACGATTATTCTTATAAATGATTGGAAATAACTGCATGGAACCACTAACGGGCTAAAGTCTCCTAACCAATCTGACCAGATTGACGGGATTAATCCAAAAATCACCGCCCTATGGAAACCCATATAAGTAAACAGAAGTGGAGGCGGCAGAGCAGAGAAGTTTTATATCTCCCTGGTGGTAATGATGAGCCTGACTCTTCCAGCTAAAACATTCTGAGAGCAGTGAGGACAAGTCAGGCTCAGCCTTACCACTCGGGAGATTTCAAACCTCTCTGCTGCACTGTTTTTACTTATATGGGCTTCCCTAGGGCATCTGGATGGCTGTCAGCACACTGTAGGTAGTGATCTCTGCTACCCTCTGTGTGCCAACAGCCATCCAGCCACCCTAGGGAAGCCAATATAGACCTGGCAGAGCAGAAAAGTTGCAGCGGCCCCCAGATTCCCCCTTTCTCCATCCCAGCAGAGATCCCCAGTGCTGTGAAGCATGTGTGAGTATTACCATGCTTCTCTCCAGCACCTATCACACCACCTCCGCCACATACAGCTCTGGTCTTCTCTGTCCACAGCACCGGGATGTGGCTTGCTGATGTCATCAAGCTGAGTCCTGATGCTCCAGACAGTAGACCGGAACTGTACATGGAGATGGAATGACCAGCTAATAAACATGCCTCACAGTGCCGGGGATCTCTGTGGGGGGAGCACCTACTGTATACTTTAGGCACCTGTACCTAGCTAACCTATATTGGGGCACCTATAGCTTAGGTACCTATAGCTGGCTAACCTATTCTGGGTGCACCTGTACAGTCCTGGCCAAAAGGTTTGAGACTGTCAAAAATAATAGTTTTCACAAAGTCTGCTGCTTTTAGATCTATGTCTTAGTTGTTTATGTGATGTACTGAAATATACTTATTAGCACTTCATACGTTTCAAAGGCTTTTATTGACAATTACATGAGATTTATGCAAAGAGTCAGTATTTGCAATGTTGGCTCTTCTGTTTCAGGACCTCTGCAATTCGACTGGGCAATGCTCTCATACAACGTCTGGGCCAAATCCTGACTGATAGAAACCCATTCTTTCATAATAACTTCTTTGAGTTTCTCAGAATTAATGGTTTTTGTTTGTCCACCCGCCTCTTGAGGAATGACCACAAGTTCTCAATGGGATTAAAATCTGGGGAGTTTCCAGGCCATGGACCAAAAATTTCAACGTTTTGGTCACTGAGCCACTTAGTTATCACTTTTGCCTTATGGTGCTCCATTGTGCTGAAAAATGCACTGTTCTTCACCAAACTGTTGTTGGATTGTTGGAAGAGGTTGCTGTTGGAGGGTGTTTTGGTATCATTCTTTATTCAGGGCTGTATTTTTTGGCAAAATTGTGAGTGAGTCCACTCCCTTGGATGAGAAGCAACCCCACACATGAATGGTCTCAGGATGCTTTACTGTTGGCATGACACAGGACTGATGGTAGCACTTACCTTTTCTTCTCCTGACAAGCCTTTTTCCAGATGCCCCAAACAATTGGAAAGGGGCTTCATCAGAGAATATTACTTTGCCCCAGTCCTAAGCAGTCTATTCACCATACTTTCTGCAGAAGATCAATCTGTCCCTGATGTTTTTTTTGGTAGAGAAGTGGCTTTTTTGCTGCCCTTCTTGACACCAGGCCATCTTCCAAAAGTCTTCGCCTCACTGTGCATGCAGATGCGCTCACACCTGCCTGCTGCCATTCCTGAGCAACCTCTGCACTGGTTGTACTCTGACCCCGCAGCTGAATCCTCTTTAGAAGACGATCCTGGCGCTTGCTGGACTTTCTTGGACACCCTGAAGCCTTCTTAAAGAGAACCTGTACTCTAAAATTCTTACAATAAAAAGCATACCATTCTATTCATTATGTTCTCCTGGGCCCCTCTTTGCGGTTTCTGCCACTCCTTGCTGCAATCCTGGCTTGTAATTGCCAGTTTTAGGTAGTGTTTACAAACAAAAGACATGGCTGCTAATCAGCATTTGATAGGCTGAGAGAAGCTCAGTCTGTTACTCATACAGAGCCTGGAGGGGGCTTGGAGAGGGTGTGTATAACTTCTACCTATCACAGCAGAGCAGCACATTCCTGCCTGAGCCAACAAAGCCGGCAAAGGAAAGAATATTAGATTATATAACAGAGATAATACAGCCACTGTGCAACTAGGAAAGGCTGCAGTAAGACAGACCACATTAGAACAGGTATAGGAACTTATAGGATAGAAGAAATAAGGCTGAAATTTTTGTTACAGAGTCCCTTTAACAAGCATTGAACCTCTTTCCTTGAAGTTCTTGATGATCCTATAAATTGTTGATTTAGCCTGTGAAGGCATTTTATACAACGCAATGATGGCTGCACGCGTTTCTTTGCTGGTCACCATGGTTAACAATGGAAGATCAATGATTTCAAGCATCACCCTCCTTTTAACCCAATCAGCCTGACATAATTATCTCCAGCCTTGTGCTCATCAACATTCTCACCTGAGTTAACAAGACGATTACTGAAATGGTCTCAGCAGGGCCTTTAAAGAGACACTTTAACATCAAAAACATCCCCTGGGGGGTACTCACCTCGGGTGGGGGAAGCCTCGGGATCCTAATGAGGCTTCCCACGCCGTCCTCCGTCCCACGGTAGTCTCGCTGCAGCCCTCCGAACAGCCGGCGACAGACCCGACTGTCAATTCAATATTTACCTTTGCTGGCTCCAGCGGGGGCGCTGTGGCTGCTTTCGGCTCAGAAGTAGACGGAAATACCCGATCTCCGTCGGGTCCGCTCTACTGCGCAGGCGCTGGAGACTTGTGCCTGCACAGTAGAGCAGACCCGACGGCGATCGGGTATTTCCACCTACTTTGGAGCCGACATCCATCAGAGCGCCTGCGCAGGAGCCAGGAAGGTAAATATTGACGTCATCTTGTACGGAGGGCTGCAGTGAGACCCCTGAGGGACGGAGGACGGCGTGGGAAGCCTCATTAGGATCCTGAGGCTTCCCCCACCCAACGTGAGTACCCCCCAGGGGACGATTTGACGTTACAGATTCTCTTAAATGACAGCAATGAAATGCAGTGGAAAGGGTTTTTGGGGGGATTTAGTTAATATTCATGGCAAAGGACTATCCAATTCAACTGAACACTATTCATAACATTCTGGATTATATGCAAGTTGCTATTATAAAAACTTAAGCACCAACTTTTCTAATTTCCAATATTTTTGACAGTCTCAAAACTTTTGTCTAGGTCTGTAGCTGGCTAACCTATTGTGGGGCACATATAGCTGGCTAACCTATACTGGGCACCTGTCCCTGGCTAAACTATTATATTTTGATTTGATTCACAATTCCCTTCAAATCAAGCTTTGTTCCCCCTCTGTGCCTCTCTGTCCCCCTGTTTCTCTTTGTGCACCCTATGTCTCTCTCTGTGTCCTCTTTCTTTGTGTCCCCTCTGGGTCTCTCTCGCTCTGTGCCCCCCTCCACCCCCCCCCCCCTTACATGGAAGTATGGCAGCACAATCTCATGCTCTCCTGATCTACCTGCAGTGCAGAGGGCGGCATCTGGCAGTGGCTATCAGATGTTCCTGCTTGTGAGTGGAGCCCCAGAGAGGATCGGCTGCAGAAGGGAGATGGATTAGTGTAGAAAAGTGTAATGTAGCTGGAGTGGCAGCAAGGGTCAGTGAAGTGTAATGTATCAGGGGGGGGGGGGTTTAGTTTAGTGTAGTGAAGTGTAATGTATCTGGGGGGAGAAGCTGAGGTTAGTGTACTGTAGTGTAGTGTTGGTGTGAGGAGCAGCAGCAGACGTTAGTGTGGGTAGAGTAGCTTAGAGACATCCTGGTGTAAAAAGGGCTACAAGACGCCCCTGACCCATAGACACACCTAGGTTTAGTATATATTTTTTCCCCTCTAAACTTAAGTGCGTCTTATATGGTAAGTACAAAAAATGCTGGAAAATTATTTTAAAATTAATTGAATCACTTTTTGCAAAGAAATCTCTGGGAAATTGAACACCAGGGAGGTTAAAGGGGTTTGAAAGCCTGGCATTCTCAAAGGAAGCATTAAAGGGGCTTTCACACAGTTACAGAGAAGGCACTGAAAGGAGCAGTTAAAGTTGCGGTCAAAAATGGGCACAATTGTTACTTGCCGTAATATAGACAGCTGTTACACTATTTAGTGGGCGGCTGCAATTAAATTGAAATCTATTGTATTAATGTTGGCCGTTACACTACTACTTAGCAGGCGGCTCCGATTAAGTTGAAATTTATTGTATTAATGTTAGCAGGGATGGGTGGGTGTTAAGGTTAGGCACCACCAGGGGAGTCTTAGGGTTAGGCACCACCAGGGGATTCTTGGGGTTAGGCACCACTAGCTGGTCTTAGGGTTGGGCAACACTAGAGGTGTATTAGGGTTAGGCACCACCAGGGGGGTCTTAGGTTTAGGTACCACTAGGGGGTCTTAGGTTTAGGTACCACCGGGGGGTCTTATGTTTAGATGTCACCGGGGGGGGGGGGGGGGTCTTGAGGTTAGGTACCACCAGTGGAGGGAATTGTGTGAGAGTAGGCGAGATTAGGTTATAGTTAGTTAGGTTGTACATTATTGCTAAATTTACCGATAATTTAATACCACAATTAAATTATTTACAGTTTTTGTTATCATTATTATTTAATGTTGCACTTAAATTGTTATATACCGTTATAGTTAGTGATATTATTTAACATCGCACCGAAATTAGCTCACAACTTTTTTGAATGTATGCGCACTGAAATAAGTGCATGCGTGCGTGCGTGTGTGTGTCAGAGGAGGCACTGAAAGAGGAAGCACATGGACGTTGATAATAAATTAATAAAATAAATATTGGGTAATATCAGTTTGTTAAAAAGGCGGAGGAGGTTTCCCAAGTTTTGCAGAGGGGCCCAATGATTTCTAGTCACACCCTTTCCCCGCCCCCACTGATCTCCTGTCCTATAGGAGCTGCAGTGTGAAGCAGTTTGGTTCCTCATTGGACAGAAAGCTGGGAGGAGAGATATGATTATACTGTGTATATATAGGAGTATATATGTATGTGTTTATATCCAGCTACAGAAGTATTAGTGGCATAAAAGGATAATTTCTCTACATCGCAGCTCCTAAAATTTAGTGCTGTGTAATATCACAATATATTCATTTGTACGATTGGGGACAAGACTGATAAAAAGGTACATTACAAGGGGCATATGAGTGACAGGAGGATACAATGGTAATAAGAATGTGTAAGTGACGCCACATTGCTCTACAAACATAACACAGATCTCTTGCTATAAGTACATATAGGTCTGTTGTCACAAGAGTAACACATTGCTTCCATTGTCTCATCAATCTGTACAATCTACTGCTTGTCAATGTGTGGCCAATGCTTTATGTGTAGGAAGGTAAATGAGATGCAAATAACTCTGAGATGCAAATGTAATGCAAATTGTATGCAGTTAATCACATTTTTTTTCAGGAAATTCATTTCACTGTCCGAATTCCAAAATACATAAAATTTGCACACAACGAAAAGTTATTATCGTGTAATTGGCTGCCTGTAATTAGCACACCCTTCTTCATTTCTGTCATACTGATAACTAGCAATGGTCAGTGATATGCCAATAACTCTGAGATGGTGCAAATTATATTCTAATTATATGCAAAGTTACACAGATGCTGCATCTGGCCCATTTCCAATATGAATAATGTAAGCAAATTCACCAAGTTCTTAAAAAGTAGATAAATCAATGTTTTTTATTCTGTTTTCAATGAAACTGTAATCCAATGTTCCTATAAACCGATCACTACTCTTTATTCCATTTTCAATAACAGTTATAGCAGATTGCAGTTTTCAAATAGACATTGAGTCCTTGTTTTACTACTATTATTACTTCTTTGAGCAGGTGCATCTATCTATCTATCTATCTATCTATCTATCTATCTATCTATCTATCTATATATACAGTATATATATAATAGGCTAAGTGCCTCAACCTTCAAGCAAGAAGAAGTAGTGCCCTGCCCCCAGGACCTGTCCTAGACTTTTTGCCGGCTAGGCAGAGCGGCGGAGAGGGGGGTCGGACCCCCCTCCCTCACCTGGGTCCCCTATCTGCGCTCCCCCTATAGCTTAACTTCAGCTACAGCTGCCGCTATTACTAAGTGGCAGTGGGCGGGGATGACTCACCTCTTCCGCGTTACAGCGTGCGTTTCACTGTCGTCACTTCCTGCAATGCCTTCCACTTACAATACAGTGGGCAGCACTGCAGGGTCCGACCCCCCCCCCCTCCCCGCTGCTCTGCCCAACACCCCCTTCCTGCACGCTACCCCCTCTAGCTCGGCGGCCCCCCACCCATGGCTGGGTACGTATAGTATGCCTCGGGTCGGCAAGTAGTTATTATTCAGAAGGGGCCCTTCTGTGGTTGTGAGGAAGGGTGAATGTTTTATTGAAAACAGAATAAAAACATTGACTTACTACTTTTTAGTGCTTTGTGAATTTGTTTACATTATTTGTATTGAAGCGGTATGAATCCCTGACATACTATTCAATAAAAACATGTTTTCCTACTTTTTATATGCCATAAGGTTATCATATTTGCTTTTGTGCATAAGTATTAGTATTCATTTAGAAATTAAATGTTCCCAAAGTACACTTTTTTTGCTTTGAAAGCTGACTTTGTATTTTATTTATAACTACTTTATTCATGCTCTAGTGTAAGAAGAAATGCTTTCTAATTGTCTGACTGTTCAGTAGAGCCTGCAGTGTCAGAGAAGTGTTTATTTACATTCCTCACTTGATACAATTAAACACAAAATAACATTATCGCTAGTTTGGAGGCGTCCAGCTTCGCTGGCAGGGAAGCTTCTAAAGGGGCCCATACACTTAACGATTTTCCCGCCGATATACAGCAGATTCGATCACTGTGATTGAATCTGCTGTGAAATCATTGCGCAAACGCTGACCAAACGACCGATTTCCATCCAAAATCAATTGTTCCCGTCGATCCGTCCGCGTTGAAGACTTCGCTCGATCGCCGGCGGGTTGGGAGTGCGTCAATAGCGGCGTTCTAATGTCCGACGACCGACGCTAGCGGCAATACATTACCTGATCCGGCCTGTGCATATCCCCGCTGTCACCGCTGCTCTTTCTCCGCTGGGCTCCAGAAGGCTTCACTTCTTCCTGTCCCGGCAGGAAGTTGAAACAGTGGAGTGCCCTCTAGAGGAAATACCCTAAAGGAAATACAGTGAAGCTGAAGCCCAGAGAGGAGAAGAAGACAGCTGAGACTGGGGGACTCGCGCCAGGCAGATCAGGTAATATATGAGGGGGAAGGGGGGGGCGGTGGCAGCTTCACAGATGGTGAATCGATTTCATGCTGAAATCGATTCACAATCTGTTTACAGTCAAGGCAGCCATACGATCCCTCCTTGATCAGATTCGATCAGAGAGGGATATAGCTGTTGGTCGATCTGATGGCAAATCGACCAGTGTATGGCTACCTTAAGTCCTGTGTGTAACCCTCTGAATGCTGTTCTAGTAAAAAAAAAATGCTGGTTGTATATATAATATGCTGAAAATAATCTATTAGAGCAAAGAAGAAATGCTGGGTTTCATTCCGCTTTAAGTTTTCAGGGTAGGAAGGAGACCTTTTTTCACCATGCTGCGTTATATGATACATCAGCGCCACCTATTGTTCTTAATTGGCCATTTCCAATCTGCATCATCTTTGCATCATTTTGGAGTTATCAGCAGCTCACTGACCATCACTAATGATAATTGTTCCTCCCCTCACAATTCTCTAACAGGAAGTGATGATGTTTCTCTATTTGCAGCGCAGAGTCCCGGCATCAGGAACCTCTCAGAGACCCGTCTCTCTGTATCCACAGACTGTACAACGGATGATGTCACTAGACAAGAGTCTCCTGCAGATATCCTGGTTACCCCAAATATTCCCCCAGACTCCCCTCACCTGTCTAACCCTGAGGGGCCTCATACCCAGCACAGCCCTGCCCCTGCTGGAAGTCTTTATTTGTGTTCCACATGTGGGAAAGGTTTTGTACAGAAATCACATCTTGTCAGTCATGAGAGATGTCACACTGGTGAGAAGCCCTATTCATGTGCTGAGTGTGGGAAATGTTTTGGAGAGAAGGAAAGCCTTGTCACACATGAGAGATTTCACACTGGTGAGAAGCCCTATTCATGTGCTGAGTGTGGGAAATGTTTTGGGTGGAAAGCAAACCTTATCAGTCATGCGGGATGTCACACTGGCGAGAAGCCCTTTTCATGTGTTGAGTGTGGGAAATGGTTTGGGCGGAAAGGAAACCTTTTAATGCATGAGAGATCTCACACTGGTGAGAAGCCCTATTCATGTGCAGAGTGTGGGAAATGTTTTGTTCAAAAATCAGACCTTTTCAAACATGAGAGATCTCACACTGGTGAGAAGCCTTATTCATGTGCTGAGTGTGGGAAATGTTTTGGACATAAAGGAAGCCTTGTCGTACATGAGAGATTGCACACTGGTGAGAAGCCTTATTTATGTGCAGAGTGTGGGAAATGTTTTGTTCAGAAATCAGACCTTGACAAACATAAGAGATTGCACACTGGTGAGAAGCCCTATTTATGTGCAGAGTGTGGGAAATGTTTTGTTCAGAAATCAGACCTTGACAAACATAAGAGATTGCACACTGGTAAGAAGCCCTATTCATGTGCTGAGTGTGGGAAATGTTTTGGGTGGAAAGGACACCTTGTAAGACATAAGAGATCACACACTAGTGAGAAGGCATATGCATGTGCTGAGTGTGGGAAATGTTTTGGATGGAAAGAAAACCTTGTCATACATGAGAGGTCTCACACTGGTGAGAGGCCCTATTCATGTGCTGAGTGTGGGAAATGTTTTAGCCAGAAAGAAAACCTTGTCAGACATGAGAGATCTCACACTGGCGAGAAGCCATATTCATGTGCTGAGTGTGGGAAATGTTTTGGAGATAAAGGAAACCTCATCAAACATGAGAGATCTCACACTGGTGAGAAGCCATATTCATGTGCTGAGTGTGGGAAATGTTTTGGGCAGAAAGTAAACCTTGTCATACATGAGAGATGTCACACTGGTGAGAAGCCCTATTCGTGTGCTGAGTGTGGGAAATCAGCAAAAACTCGGTATACAGAGGCGCCAGAGTAGAGTAAAACGTTTTAAAAACCGCTTAAAAGGAGAGGGGGATGTTAAGGTGGACTCACCTCCCTCTTACAAAAAAGGAAAACTCACTTGAGTCTCAATAAAATAGAATTGTCAAGTAATTTATTCAACTCCACAAATGCAACGCGTTTCGCGGGCGTGACCCCGCTTCCTCAGGCAAAAATGGGAGCACAACTCAGTGGGTCAAGCAATAAGTTTGAGCGCCTCTGTGAAGACAGAGACAGAGGCGCTCAAACTTGAATAAATTACTTGACAATTCTATTTTATTGAGACTCAAGTGAGTTTTCCTTTTTTGTAAGAGGGAGGTGAGTCCACCTTAACATCCCCCTCTCCTTTTAAGCGGTTTTTAAAACGTTTTACTCTACTCTGGCGCCTCTGTATACCGAGTTTTTGCTGATCTTCTAGTCCACCCTGGGTGGAGAGGTGCATCCCCATCTACTATCTACAGAGAGCGACTTCTTAACCTGAGTGGGGTCAGGTCCTAATGCTCCCCACCTGCATTTAAAGTGGTTGCCTATTGGTAACCCGTGTTTGTGAGTATATATATACATAAAATTGTATTGAACTCTTCATTTTACCTGACAATACTGCACCATATTGGGCTCTCGATTCTCTTCTTGTTTTTAAGCATGAGTGTGGGAAATGTTTTGGAGACAAAAGAAGCCTTGTCATACATAAGAGGTCTCACACTGGCGAGAAGCCCTATTCATGTGCTGAGTGTGGGAAATGTTTTGGGCGGAAAGGACACCTTGTCATACATGAGAGATCTCACACTGGTGTGAAGCCCTATTCGTGTGCTGAGTGTGGGAAATGTTTTGGAGATAAAAGAAACCTCATCAAACATGAGAGATCTCACACTGGTGAGAAGCCATATTTATGTGCTGAGTGTGGGAAATGTTTTGGGCAGAAAGTAAACCTTGTCATACATGAGAGATCTCATACTGGCGAGAAGCCATATTCATGTGCTGAATGTGGGAAATGTTTTGGGCAGAAAGTAAACCTTGTCATACATGAGAGATCTCACACTGGCGAGAAGCCATATTCATGTGCTGAGTGTGGGAAATGTTTTGGACAGAAAAGAAGCCTTGTCAGCCATGAGAAATCTCACACTGGTGAGAAGCCCTAATCATGTGCTGAGTGTGGGAAATGCTTTGAGTGTAAACCACTGCTTGTGAGACATGTGTGTTGAGTGTAGGAAATGTTTTCTCCATAAATGTTCTTTTCCAAAGTTTCTTTTAGGCTACTTTCACAGAGGGACGTTGCGGTTTGATGCAACGTTAAAGTCGCACCGCAAATTAACAACGCTACGCGCCCAAAAAGTTGCAACGCAGCGTTACCAATGCATACAGCATATACAGTAGAAAATCAGGGCTGTGGAGTCGGTGCAAAAATCCACCGACTCCGACTCCTCAGTTTAGGATTCCTCCGACTCCTCGACTTCCACTTCTCTAATTTGCATATTACAATCTTGTTGATTGAAAGTATGTAACATGAAATTTGTCTCTTAGCTGCCAACGCTTAGGAATTTTAAAGACAACTGAAGTGAGAAGGAGATGGAGACTGCCATATTTATTCCCTTTAGTCTTAGACTAAAACTAGTCCTTGGTAAGAGTACTTGTAAAAGGTACAGACCGGAACAAAGAACATCTATCAGGCCCTGGGCAATGTAACTGGTGTTACATGTAAGAGTGATGTGCAGGTACTCTGTAAGAGAATGAGGGGATTCTTCCTCTATTACACATTCTTCATGCACAAGCTGAACCAGGTTTATGGGTGATAGACAACTTCTCTGTGTTCAATGTGCACAACATTCTCACTGGATTCCCTGCAGCTCTGTGGAGAGTGCATATGTAGAGTATAGTACTACTGTGTAACAAAGTAAACCTGAGACAAATGAAATTAAAGTTCTATACATACCTCTGGAGCTTCCTCCAGCCCCCTTCAGGCTAATCAGTCCCTCGCTGTCCTCCTCCGCCACCTGGATCTTCTGCTATGAGTCCAGGTACTTGAGCCAGTCTGGCGTAGTGCGCATGCACACACTCCGCCGCTGGGAACATACTACACCACTATTGCGCAGGTGCAGAACGCTCCTGGCTGTGGAAGCGGCATGCGGCCGGACTGCGCTGACTGGTTGAATTACCAGGACTCATAGCAGAAGATCCAGGAGGTGGAGGTGGACAGCGAGGGACTGATTAGCCTGATGGGGGCTGGAAGAAGCCCCAGGTATGTATAAAACTTTTCTTTTCATCCTTCTCAGGTACCCTTTAATTCATATTCACCAAACCAAATTTTAACACCATATCAAATTATTTGATTTCATGAGCAAAGAGAGTGCATACATTTGCATAAATCAGAATCAACGCAGAATTATTTCCATTTCAGTGACCATCTCTATTAGTGACACGGCTACACATCAGGCTTTATAATTACAGCATAGATGTTGTTTCGTATATATAAGAGATTCCTGTGTACACATCATATATACTGTACACAATCAGATATGTGTATCTGACTTTAAAAATACGGGGACTGCTTTATTGAAGCAGCACAAGTAACTAATTTTGATTGGTTTATTTCATTTTTGTGGGCTAAGCACAGCTATTACTGTATGTTTAAATTATTTATGATGACTATTATCTGAGAAATAGAACATTTTATCATATTTTCTATTTTAATTACAATTTAAATTCATTAGGAGTCGGAGTCGGTGCATTTTTTCCCGACTCCGACTCCGACTCCAGGCACCCAAAATTGCCCCGACTCCACAACTCCGACTCCGACACCACAGCCCTGTAGAAAATACAGGCAATAAAAAGTATGTCTCCAAGTCATTACTGAGCATGTGCAAACAGTCTAACGAAGCTGATAATGTGTATAACGCACAGTATGCAGCACTTTCTAATAACGCTACACGTTACACACTAACACAATGTGTGCATTGTGAATGTCACACAGACTTTGCATTGCTGTGCGTTAGTCTGCATTATAATATTTTCCCAGGATGTCTTTAGGACAGCAACCCTGAGACGTGTCTCCCTCCAAATTTAACTGGACAGGAAGCTAGTTAAAAGATGAACATAATCAGTAGGCAAGAAGGGTATATAACTTCAGTACATTCATACTTCTTCAGTTGTTTCCTGTCCAGCAGGACGCTAGGATGAAAAGGGAGAGACCAGCCAACCATGCTAAATTGCAGGAGCAGCGGTGTGTGTAGCCTCGTTCCCACGATGGCTGGGCTGGACCAGCGTGAGGCTGTGCACCCAGCAAAGGTTCCGCCCGATCAGGTGACTGAGGCAGATGACGTCACCATACAGGAAGTATGGTTGGCGTCCTCCTAGAGAGCATGGTGGCCGGCGTTTCTGATCTCCTCTTAGGTATGTGTCGGCTAACTTGTTGTTTTTGCATATGTGTATGCAGGAGGCCAGAGAGGAGATAGAGGGGATGTCGGAAAGGGGCGTTACACTGCCTGGTTCATTTAAGACTCCCACATGGTCAGTTCTAGTTGTAACGCTGACCATGGAGGCTGCTACAGGTCCTTCCTCCCAGGACAATGCGGTGCAAATCCTTCTGGGGTATGTTATCATCTTGTTTATGATGATTGCTTATCTGGCTTTGTGGAGTGATGAGGTTAATGGCTGTTTTTTGTTTTACAGCCTAGGCCTGCTAAAAGTCCTGATAAAACGGACAGATCTGTGAAATTGGACAAGTCTTCTGGACAGTCTAGCACTAAATCTACTCAAAAGTCTGAGCATAAAAGATGTGCCATTTGTCTTTCTCAGATTTCTTCATCCTCCACAAAACTATTATGTAACATTTGTACTGAGAAGGTGGTCAGAGAGGAATCTCCGGGTTATATTTAAGGATCTTATAGATAAAATGCAATCTGAGATGTCTTCTGCTATTAAAGCTATCCGAGATTCTGCTGTTTCTAATACTCCTGTGTTATCTTCAGCTGAAGGGGAGGCAGGACCTTCGGGTCTAAATACTGTTGATGTAGTGACTGTTGTTCCTTCTGATCAGCCTATAGTATCAAAACGTAAGAGGACTGATGGTGATTCTGATGAATCTGATTTGTCTGAGGGTGAAGTGGAGATTTCATCATTGGAGGAAATTCCTCCTTCAGAGGCTGATACTAAGGAAGAAAAATCACACAAATTAGCTTTTTCTACTGATTTTATGAAGGAATTGTTGCAGGCAATGCATTCAGCTATGGGAATTAAGACAGAGCATAAGACTTTAACTCCTCTTGACCAGATGTATGAGAGTCTGGCTGATACCAAATCAGCATTTATTCCTGTTCACGGCAGCTTAGAAGGGATGATTAAAAAGGAATGGGACTTCCCTGAGAAAAGAGCATTTTGGCCCAAGTCCTTGTCCAGGAGATACCCTTTTAAGGCTGAAGACCAAAAGACTTGGGGAGTCTCGCCTAAACTGGAGCCTGCAATCTCCAAAGTTTCCAGGAAGTCTGATCTGCATTTCGAGGACTTTGGAAACCTTAACGATCCAATAGACAAAAAGATGGACAATATCTTAAGAAGGGACTGGGAATCCTCCTCTCTAAATTTCAAACCGGCAGTAGCTTCTACGGCAGTGGCAAGGTCTCTGAAGCTCTGGTAATCAGAGGTTCAGAATCAGATTGCTTCAGGTGTACCAAGGGAAGAAATATTAAAGTCTTTTCCTAAGCTGTTCCATGCTTCAAATTATCTTTCAGATGCTGCAGATGATTCAGTACATTTAACAGCAAGAACTACGGCACTGGTTAATACGGCTAGGGAGAGGTATTTGGGTAAAAACTTGGCAGAGAGACACATCTTCCAAATCTAAGCTCTGTGGCATTCCTTGTGAAGGAGAGCTGCTTTTTGGTTCTAAACTTTCTGAACTTTGGAGCGTTCCTCTGATAATAATAACTTTCCAACAAAGAAAAGAACCTTTAGATGTAAACGGCCCTTTGGTAAGTCCGAGAAAGCCCGATACAGAGCAGAAGGGTGCGCAAAAGAAAAGGTGAGTTCCAAATAGACAGCAGAGAACCAAATCGAATTTTCAGTTTTCTCCTGAAAATCAATCATCTAAACAATGACGCCAGGATTCCAGTGGAAGGCAGGTTGTCCCACTTTTTCAAGACTTGGCAGGGGGAATTTCAAAACAATCGGCTAAAAGATTATTCTGGAGGGGTACAGAATCGAGTTCAGGGAAGAGCTTTCAAGACAGTTCTTTGTCACTCAATCCCCAAGAGCGCCACAGCAAGAAGCGGCATTTCAACAGCAGGTTGCTTCTCTCCTAAGAAAAAGAGTCATCAGACAGGTTCCAAGGTGTCAAATGTTCATGGGACATTACTCCCCAGTGTTTCTTGTAAAGAAGCCTCAGGGCGAATACAGGTTCATTCTAAATCTAAAAAGATTAAACAAGTCAGTAATGTACAGAAAGTTCCGGATGGTCAACATTTAAAACTGTCATCGGACTTCTGGAAAAAGACTGTTTTCTTGCATCACTCGATCTCAAGGATGCATATCTACACCTGTCAATTCACCTCGACTCCCAGCAATATCTGAGAGTTGCAGTTCATCTTCAAGGCGACATTACCAATTTGTTGCTCTTCCCTTTGGTTAGTCTTCTGCTCCATGGCTTTTTACTAAAGTCATGGCAGAGGTGTTGGCTGCACTCAGACCTAAATCTCTCCAGAGTCTGGCGTATTTGGATGATCTCCTTATCTGGGGTCCCTCTTTCACATCTGTTCAGGGTCAGGTGGAGGTTTCTCCTGACTTCCTTCAAGCCTTAGGGTGGCTGATAAACTGGGATAAATCCTCCCTCTCTCCTCATCAATCTATGGAGTTTCTGGGATTTAGTCTATGCACTATAAATAGGGTTCTCTTTCTGCCAGACAGGAAGTCCTCAGCATTAACAAGATCTGTTCTTTCTTTTCAGAAATCAAAAAGCATATCATTAAGGGATGCCATGGCTCTGTTAGGAATACTAACGCCATCATTTCCAGCAGTCCACTGGGGTCAATTCCACTCAAGGATGTTAATTCCTTTGAATGTGAAACAATCACTAGATTGGTGGTTGGAACCAGATCATCTTACATCAGGTCGCCTATGGGAGTATCCCCCACAAAAGACAGTCACAACCGATGCAAGCTCTTGGGGTTGGGGAGCACATCTGGATATGCTAGCTGCACAAGGACATTGGTCAGAGTGAATGAGGACCGCATCATCAAACAGCAGGGAACTACAAGCGCTTTTGGAGGCGCTCCAATTCTTTGCAGATCAGACTCATCGGAACAACGTTCTCATAAGATCAGACAACAGTACAGTGGTCACATATATAAATTGCCAGGGAGGAACAAGGAGCAGACAGTTGTGGTCACAAACAGAGAAAATTCTGAATTGGTCAGAACGGAATCGGACTTCTCTACATGCCATTCACCTCAAGGGATCACTGAATCATGTGGCTGATTATTTAAGCAGATTAGAGATACAGCAGGACGAATGGTCTCTCAACACAGAAGTTTTCCAGGAGATAATATCCCTATGGGAACCACCGCAGGTGGACTTATTTGCCCACAAGATCAATGAAAAGAGTCCTCTGTTCTACTCTCTTTGCCCACAGGACAGCCCTTGGGTACTGGATGCATTCTCAATCAGCTGAAGTGCGATTCGCATATACCGGTTTCCTCCACTGAGTCGGATGGCTTGCGTATTCAACAAAATCCAGCAGGACAGAGCTCAGGGAATTCTGATAGCTCCATTTTGGCCAAAAAGACCCTGGTTTTCTCTTCTACGGAAATTAGCTGTAGCAGAACCACTCAGGCTTCTGCAGCGATCAGATCTGTGGATACAGGGCCCAGTGTTCCATGCCAATCCTGGACTTCTTCAGCTTTCAGCATGGAATCTGAGTGGGGACTATTGAAAAGTAAAGGGTTTTCAAATAAACTTTCAGAAACCTTGATTCAGTGCAGAAAGAAGGTTACCAGGCAGATGTATTCTAAAGCATGGAGAATTTATAATGATCAGTGTGAACAAAATTCTAGAGACTCTAGCCTTTCTACGTCAGTTTTTTTTTCATAACAAATCAAGTTTATTGTGAACCATCAACATACAGGTGAAAAACGTTTGTTTACAACTTTTTACGATACATTACAGAATAAAATATACAGGAGCAATTTCAAGGTTGCAACTTTGATTATTAGCTGGGTTACCTGACACTGTATACATGTTTACAGCTCAGCGCCTTAACATATCGAATAGACATACATGCTAGCCATAGGCTCACATACAGAATATATACTAGAGCACTGAGTAATAATGGACGATTGCGGTCCACAGAACTCGATTTGCAAAACCAATTACAGCTCTTTAAAGAGAGCAAACTAAATCGTGCTTGTATCAATATCAAAGTTACGGGGATTGTCTATCCTCCAATTCAGGAGGAAGGTTCAGATCACACCCACCTCACTCTTTCCCTATCAAAGGCAACTAAAATCACCCTACTTGAGTATGTACGGAATCTACCCATGTCGTCCAAATTTTATTATATCGTGGCAAAGCCCCTTTATTTTGATAAATTGCTTTCCTATAAGGTAATACTTTGTTTACTGCTCGTATCCAGTCCGAACAAGAAGGGATTGTTGCGCTATGTATACTGTTGTTTCTCTCTGAGGTATACTTCAAGGCGAATTGTTACCAATGTGGAATCCTGCCGTTTGAACGACTGGAGTAGTGATATCCATACGAATGTTTGCTGATCTGTAACAGGACAGCATAGTTATCTGGTGAGGAGGCATTTTTTATATACAGTTCGGTGGAGGCCGTAGCACAGACACACACAGTGGGGAGCACTTATGGTGTAGAGGTGCACTCACTGTGGCATGCAAGGGAACTGGGAAATTTAAAGTCACAGTTTTACGCTATGTTCCATTGTGTTTCTTTTTGAGGAAAAGTGGAGCCAAGATCGTGGTGCTAGAGGGATGAGAGCAAAATCTGGAATTCAACAGAAACACGTGTTCAGCTGATCTGTGGCAAATCAGCCTCTGAACGCCGGTGAGAGTATTCATTTCTACTAGAGACTTGAGGCAGTTGCAGACAGTGGGATTTCTGTGGTTTATGAAACTTATGTGAGGAGTGAGCGCTGTACAGACTTCTTCTTCTACAGTAGTCCCTCCCTGATTATATCTTGTTTATCGTCTCAGGGTTGCTGTCCTGAGGACGTCCTGGGAAAGACCAAAATTACTTACGGTAATGTATTTTCCAGGGGTTGGAAGGACAGCACCCTATTATACCCACCCTGTATTTGAATAAAATATTTGTTAAGCATCATTCCGTGTGGTGTAATCTGTTTTATGACTGAAGAGGTATGAATGTACTGATGTTATATACCCTTCCTGCCTACTGATTATGTTAATATTTTAACTAGCTTCCTGTCCAGTTAAATTTGGAGGTAGACAAGTCTCAGGGTTGCTGTCCTTCCGACTCCTGGAAAAGACATTACCGTGAGTAATTTTGGTCTTTATAACGCGTAATGTTGCACTGTGAAAGAGG
Source organism: Hyperolius riggenbachi (assembly GCF_040937935.1). Taxonomy (NCBI): domain Eukaryota; kingdom Metazoa; phylum Chordata; class Amphibia; order Anura; family Hyperoliidae; genus Hyperolius; species Hyperolius riggenbachi. The sequence continues at coordinate 253,837,465 of NC_090655.1, forward strand.
CCCTACTTCTTGCAAAGCGCACATGGCAGCATTTTTACCCTGAATTCTGAGGACTCTTTCATGCTGCCCAGTGCATTGGATTGTTGCTGCTCTTTCACTGTCTGTATCAGACTACTTCATCTCCTCCAGCAGTTGCAGCATTTGCAGGCGTGTGTAAGCGTTGGTCCCGAGTGTACTTCAGGCATTTTCCAGGTTGTGGCATTGGCTGGTTTAATGTTCTGCTATCATATATTGTGCATTTGCTGAAAGTTTGCTTGGTGTTTAATAGGCATTTTGACAGAAAGGCAAAGGAATCTGGAACCTTTCTTCTACTGTGCGGAGAGTATGGAAAGTGCTGGAGTGTGTGCTGCTCCCCCCAGGCCCCTGTAAGCACCAGACACCATCTCCTCACCTCTTTCATGGTCTTGGTGGGCTGCAATGGTTCTGGCTGCCACAGTCCCCACAGCTCTGCTCTGCCAAGCATAGTCAGGTGGCAAGCTGCTATACAATTGGATGGCAGTATGGGTCACCTGACACTGTGCAGCAGGGATCACAGCGACACACGTCTGTGTGCTCAGTAGTGCAGCTGTTGCAATAACTGATCATAATAGCAATGCAGAGCAAATTAACAGATGGTAATAATGACAGAAGCTGCGGCTCCCCTGGAAAGTACTCGCAGCACACAGCTTGAGAACCACTGGTGTAAAGTTTTCTAAGGGTTTTGAGAGATTTAAATACCTTCTTTTGGTCATAGTGTCCTCATCTTATCTACAGAATGCTCTTTGGTTTTTGCATGCTTACATAAGCTTCATACTATAGCTAAGAAAAAAAACTTCCCACAATTCTGCTGGCACTGCGCAGCTCCTCAAAGTTATGCAAAGGCACCCAAACCGGGTTTAAAAAAAATGGAGGCATATAGAGACCTATTTTTTTTTTAACATTCACTTTTGCAGAAAGAAACAGACACTATGGCCCTAATTCACTAAGCATGAGCACATCCGGTAATGCTGAAAACAGCTGATTTTACCAATCACCTTCCCAAATTCCAATTCACTAAACCTATTACCGACTAATGAGGCATATGACTTGGGACTGGCCGCTCATCCAAGCATTCTGGGACAAAATATTGACCTTCAGTTTAACTGAGTCTTCCTGTAGTGTCCTCTTATAAGTCTTGTATGGAAGCCCTGGTTGCAATGTACTGCATTAATAATCATATAGATGTAACTCCCAGCATTGTGGACTCCCTCTCATAGATACTCTATGTGCTTGTGGTTCCCCCACACCACACCTCTGTGATGCTTTGTGCAGCCATGGTCTGGGATTTCATACTGGTCCATAGATTTTATGTGTGTGACTTGGTCAGCTTATGATGCAATCCTGTATGTTCTTCATGCTGCTGAATGGCTATATGTCTACTATTTACTTGGCTTTGTCTCATCTTTTATATCTCTGTGATATGGCCTGATGTAACCTAAATATGTCTTGCACTGTCAGTGGGTTGATTTGCGTTACTGTTGTGTGTTTTGATAATCAATAAACAGATAAAAAAAATCAACAGTTTTGGTCAGTGATTGTTCCAAACATTTTGGCAATAACAGGATACCCACAAAATGGACTCATTTGTACAGATATGAAAAAACATAAATCACCAGACCTGGCGAATACTTAGATACAAAGGCTGAGGGTCAATGTTGTCTTTTTTTTAAAACAACTTGCTTAATAGGAAAGTGTATTGGATGCTGCACCTTGTAGCTTGGCTATGGTACATTTGCCACACATCTTGTGCTAGGTAACATATATGTTCTGCTTTAATTACAGCACCCAATACTTGGTTAAATTAATACATTACAAACATAATCAGTAGACACAAAAGTGCAAACTCGCAGGCCTACAAAATGTAAAGTCTATGATAGCATAGAGGTAGCGACACTGGTCAATCAGGGCAGTTTCTAGCCTTTTTTCATCCCAGACAATAAATTCTACCCCACCCCCCCCCCCTCCTTAAAAAAAAAAGAAAAAAATCAGATACTATAGAACAACTATAGAACACACCCCATATGAAATAAACCATGTGCCATGTAATACATGCTGCCACCATGCACCTCAAATTAAAATGGTGGGTATAATGGACATTGACCACCTTAACTCTTCTCACTTCACACAATCGTGTTCCTGACCCAAATAAAGAGGCCTTTAACTGCAAAAGATATTTGTCCAGTCAGGACAATTAAGTAGACATCAGTGCACTTCATATATCAAAGACCGTGTGATTAACCACTTCCTTACCAGCAGTCTCTGCACCTCTGGATCAGACAAACATATTAAAAAATGGAACCATTCCATGCCTCACAGAGTACTTCTCTCCCAAAGACCACGAGATGGAGGAGAGAGAAAATGGCCGCGGTCTCTAGAGACAAAGCTCCCGCGCTGAGCCACTGGCTACAGACCAGCGAAGTCACACAGCTGCACCAACTCCAAGAAACAAGCTGACATCCAAGCCTGAACAAGGTAAGTGGAACATTCCTCCATCTCTTGTCTCCTCTTCTTCCAAGGGACAGTCACACAAGTGCCTTACAGCTTCTGCAAAGCAGGCCCCTGCATTACATAGTAACATAGCTTTATGGGTTGGAAAAAACATGCATTCATCAGGTTCAACCAGAAAAAGTACAACACTAGCCTGCTCCCTCTTATTTCCCTGTTGATCCAGAGGAAGGCAAAAAACCCTTACAAGGCATGGTCCAATTCGCCCCAAAAAGGGGGGGGGGGGGAATCCTTCCCAACTCTAAGTGGCAATCAGGTAAATTCCCTGGATCAACACCACTGGCAGTTACCTAGGAATTATAGCCATGGATGTCTTTCAATGCAAGGAAAGCATCTAAGCTCCCATTAACCTCCTTAGCGGTAACCAAGTGCTGGACACGGGGTAAGCCGCCGGAGGGTGCCGCTCAGGCCCTGCTGGGCCGATTTACCAAATTTTTTTTTCAAACACGCAGCTAGCTGCGTGTTTGGTCCGATCGCCGCCGCAGATGCGCCGCTACCCGCCGCGATACAGGGCCCCCCCTCCCGCATACCCCTTGCGCAGCCTGGCCAATCGGTGCCTGGCTGCGCTATGGGGTGGATCGGGATTCCCTGTGATGTCACGACGTCGGCGACGTTGATGACGTCACTCCGATCATTGCCATGGCGACGGGGGAAGCCCTCAAGGAAATCCCGTTCAGAACGGGATTTCCTTATGGGCAAGCGGCGCCGGCGGCGATCGGACGCTACGGGGGGGACGCCGCAGGGAGGGGGGGAAAGCATGTAGCTAGCGCCATAACTACATCCAGTGGCAATACATTCCACATTGTAATCACTCTTACTGTAAAGAACCCTTTCCTAAATAAATGGCTAAAACTTTTTTCTCCATGTGCAGATCATGTCCCTAGTCCATTGCAAATGCTTAGGGACAAAATCTCACCTGCCAAGCTTTTATTTTGCACTTTGTTAATTACATGTCCTCTAAGGCGTCTTTGTTCCAGACTAAATAAGCCCAGTTTATCTAACCTTTCCTGGTAAGTAGTGTTGCTCGGATACCCCCGATCACAGATTCCAGTAAATCCGGCCACGGCGGTATCAAAATCAGGATAGGTCATGATTGTGATCTGGATTTGAAACGGACTTCCAAATTCGATTTCGATTTTAGCGGTGATTGCATGTGGAATCCATGATCATGGCTGTGATCACGGATTAGACTTTAAGGTTAAGAACAGCCCCCATACATGCTACAATCACCAAAATTGCATGGATTATAAAGGTGAGATGTGGCTACAACTTCAAAAAATCAAAAAGATCTTTTAGTTTTCGAGAAAATAGATTTTAAAGGTAGAGTAAAGAATTATCTTTTTAAATGTGGTTATTAATAATTGTAATAACTTTTTAAACAAGGAAATGCACTTTAAGCAATCACAAAGTCCCGGTGGCCCCACAGCAAACAAATAAATGAACCAGGCCAATTAGGAGTAGGTTGTAACTTGCGTTGTAAAGGCAGGTATTATTAATTCCCAGCCACTTCATGTCCCCCTGTCACCGGCAGCAGGGGCCAGGAACTCACCTTCCGCCCAAGCCTGGCTAACTGTGAGAAAGGTAAGTTTGTCCAAATAGTCATCAGACAGCCGAGAGCACTTCTCGGTGACTTCCAGGGCATACTGGGCAAGCTCCCCCCAGATCTCAAGTCTCTTGACCCAGTACTCCAAGGGGTCCACTGGCTGGCTGTGTCAAGCCCGCTGAATGACCCCATGTAGTCAGACACCATGCCGGTCAGTCGCTGGTGCTGGCTGGAGGAGGATGCTGTGGCTGTCACCTCTGCTCAGGGCAGCTCCACTACATACAGGCTCTTTGTTAGGCCCAGCAGGTCTCCGGGGCTCTGGATGCTGCTGCTGCTGGTAGCCGCAGGCACCTGTTGCTGGGTTGACAGAACAGCAACAGTGGGGGTGGAAGGCTGGGGGAATGCTTCCTGCAGTCTTCGCACAAGGGCCCCCCTTTGTACGGTGCTCGGTGGTGGATGGTGACATGAACTGTCCCAGCTTCCCTTTCAGACGCGGGTCCAGGATCTAGGTGACCCAGATGTCCTCCCTTTCACGCATCTGGATCACCCGGGGTTCCCTGCGAAGGCAGCACAACATGTGCTCAGCCATGGAGAAGAGGCGGGAATAGGCAGACTGTGACACATCTCTGTTGTCGTCCCTGAGAGGACATGCCTGTCCTCGTCTTCCTGCACCGTGTCCTCCTGAAGCCGCCACCCCCCGCACAACGGCAGCAGCACTCTGATGCTCCCGCTCAGCATCCAGGCTAGGGACCTCCAACTCCTCCTGTGAGGTGGACTGTGCTGCCAACTGATCCAGCTGAGTCAGGTCTGCCTCCCCCACTTCCATCAGATCACACAGTGCCCTGTCCAGCAGGCAAACCAGGGGCACCCATTCACAAATGGATGCCCGCTCCTGGCTCACCATCTTGGTTCCTTGCAGGAAGGGAGCCAAGACCAGGCACACTTGCTGAATGTGTGTCCACTGAGCTGAGGAGATCAGCTGCAGGTTGGTGGAGCCGGAGACATTTCCCTCACAGATATACCTGGTGACAGCCGTCCTGTACTGGCACAGCCACTCCAACATCGCCAGGGTCGAGTTCCATCGAGTTGGGACATCTACTGTATGATCAGGTAGTGTGATGGGAGGCCCTCGCACTGCTGCAGGTCGGCCAGGGTTGCACTAGTGGCGGAAATGGTGCACCAGCTTCCATGCAGCTTCCAGCAGCTGGTCTATCCTCAGGTAGGTGCGTAGTAAGCAATGCACCACCATATTGAGGATGTGGGCCAAGCAGGGGATGTGGTAGTTCTTCCATGCGCACTGTGGCCTGCAGTTTGGCCCCATTATCGGACACCACGTAACAGACTTTGAGGCCTCTGGGGGTCAGCCACCTCTGCTCCTGCTCCCTGAGGAGGATGTGGGCAGCTATGAGCCTATCCTTTCCCAGGCTGACCAATTTCAGCAGCGCTTGACAGTGGCGAGGCTTTGCGCTGCTGCTGAGAAGGGCTTGCTTGCAGGGTGTGGAGGGAATGGGATCAGAGGAGCCTGCTGCATCCACCCTGATCCCGCGTGGTGGCACCACCAGCTGGCCTGCTGCCGTTCATTCCCTTCCACTAATGTCACTCTGTCCCAAATCGGTTGCTCCAGGAGTTCATGGTGATATGGAGCCGCTCGCCCATGGTGTGGTTGAGCGAACGGGCCACGTTTGCCACCCCAAAATCTTGCAGTCAGAGTTGAGCAGAAACTACGCCTATGCGAATCTACGCATTGTAGTTGGCGCATACGCTTCATCGTAGTGTTTCGTATGTTCAAAACTATGCATAGTAAAATACGTGTAGTCATTATACCGAACCTCGCAACTTCGTTTGCTACACGTACTTAGTCCGTATTATGCGTAGCTTCGCATGCATAGTTGTCTAATGTAGTAACGCGTAGACACATGTATGTACACTACGCATACTTCGCATATAACGCTCTTGAACGTAGTTTAGTTGGCAGGCGTAGTTTCCGCAATAGGCGTAGCTTACGCTTATGCGTAGTTTTGGACGCGTAGTTTTGCAAACAGACCATTTGACTGGCCAATCAGGTAAAACTTTTGGTTGCTGCTACACCCTTAGCAACCAATAGAAATCTAGCCCACCCCTCAGTATAAAAGCTTTGAGCCAAGCTCTGGTTTCACTTTCTGGGTGGTTATTGTGCTGTGTGCTGCTGTGCTTGTGTGAGCAGAAACAGCATACACAGACTACAGCCAGTGACATCCACATCCACATTCCTTGTTTCCTGACCTTGCTGGTGAGGAGCTCAATGTGGGCCCAGACGGCGTCAAACAGGGGAGCAAGAGTCGCAACACTGCAGGCCTCCCAATGCAGTAGCTCCACTTTGGTATTGGTGATGATGGTGCGCTTGGTTGTCAGGGAGTGTGACCACTTCCAGGCCATGGTACCAGGGTGGCAGCTTGTACAGTTGAAGAGGGAGGGGGCAGAGTATAGGCAGAAACAATGGGCACAATCATTCAGGCAGTGTAACTGAGCAGCTCATGCCGAAGTCAGATACAGGTGGCAGTGCAACAGGGCAGATTGCACTATAAGCCAGCAGATCAAAAACAGGCCCTGTGTATGCAGCAGAGGAGGCAGGTCCAGCAGGGAGTGCAGTACAGGTGAAGGCAAGAGAGCCCAAAGCTGAGGTGGTGAGGGCACCCCAGGGTTTGTAGGCCAGAGAGGGAGTCCTCCAGTGAAAGTCAGGGGGGTTTCTCAGATGCTCAGAGTGCAGGCTGAGGGACCCCAGGGAATGCTGGAGAGGCAGTGGATGGAGAGCAGAGAGCAGGGGAAGCTGTAGCTTACCACACAGGCATGGCTCTCCCATCAATGGAATGAAGGCTCCAGGATGTCAGCAGCGTGCAGGACCGGTGGCTGGTGCTGGCTGCGTCAGCTGTTTGTGAGGCAAGGCGGCTGGTAGATTACAGACTATCCTCCTATCTAGGTGATGCTTGCTGTGAGAGAGACAGTAAGCTGTGGCAGTAGGGAAGGAAAATGAACACTGAGCTGGGTTAAAAAAAAAAGAAGAAAAGAGCAGAAGTGACATCACTTTTGGCATCACAGGGAAACATTTGTATCAATAAAGTGTTTGAAACATTCAGACTTGTGTCCACAATCATTTGTATGCTGTCTGGTGTAAGTCATGCAGAGAATCTGAAGTCATAACCACAATAGCTGTTTAGGTAAGAGCTCTAATGGCTAATTATACAAGATTTCCTTGCAAGCTTTCATAACTTTCATTTTCATCTTCAGGCATGATACAGAAGTGGATCAGAACTGTACCAAAGTAATATAACATACAGAGACGTACGGTATATATTATCTGGTTGAGAATCACATACGAGTCTCTGTACGTTCCATTACTTTGGTACCGCTCTGATCCAGTTCTGTATCCTGCTTGGAGATGAAAATCAAAGTTATGAAAGCTTGTAAAGAAATGTGTTGTTGTTTGTCATTAAAGGTATCACCAAAACATCTTTAGTTATGACTTTGGACACAATCAATCAATCTTGTGAGATGAGTCGTGTTATTTTGAGAAGCAACAATCAATCACTATATTGTGAAGAGTTTTGTTTTGTAAAACGGGCCCTGGAGAGAGAGTGATATAGAGGCTGCCATGTTTAATTTTTCCTTTTTAAAACACTTTTATTGGCATAGCTGTAGATAACATAACAGACATTGAATCATTTCCGTTCCGGGGTAATATATTGCCATAAAGGGGATGTTGAGTGTTTGGCAAAAAGGCTATAATTGATAGACCAAAGTCCAGAATAACAGGTGTCACATATCCCAGCTATGGAGGTATCATTGCAGTATATAGAGTGTATATAAAGCTTCAGGAACATTACTGCAACAAGCAATAATAACTAATACAAACACCAGTGGGTGGAATGAAGACTGTAAAGTACATATCTATGTAAAGAGCAGTAATATGATCGCATAGTTTGATGATACCTGAACATTTGCCATTGTCCTGAAACCAAGGTGGACCTTTATGCAGCTGCTATTAGGGGTGACACTACCCACTTGCCCCATACTTTGGTACATTTACTTGGACACCCTCTATGTGTATATAGCGATTTAATAAACAGAAGCACCTTGTTAACCTGCAGCAGCCACTCAGGCACCGTGGGGACACTTGGGGTGATCCAGCACATTTCTGAGGGAATCCCTGCTGTATGCTGGAAGAGTTATCACACAGTACTTGTGAATTGGGAATACTGATTTCCTGGCAGTACTCCAAGGAGATATCTTAGGGCTCAGTGATAACGGGGTTCCCATAATATCCGCCAACAGTCCAGCAACTTGCTTCCAGCATCCCTGTACAGAGCGACAGCTCCGCATCATATGCCAGAAATCAGTAACCGCAGATGAACATTTAGGACAGGAGGAAGGGTAATTCCCTCTGATTCTAGAAAGTCTAATTGGTGTAAGATATGCCAGGCGGAGTATGTAAAATTGGATATTCTTGCCTTTAGCCGAGATTGATGTATGTATATGTGATTCAAGGGCTCCCTCCCACTCCTCGGAATCCATGTCTGGGGTATGAGGAAGCCATTCATGCCTCAGGGACTCTGAATCTTTACTTGCCAATACCGTTATAAGATATAGATACAGAGTGGTTCTCAGCCCCCCATACCTTGAGTGGGTAATATACCTATAACATCTTGGGAAGTATAATGACTTTAGATTGATTCTACCAATGACATTAATAGGAAACTGACTCCATGTAAGGAACTTTCTTTAACAAAGGGTACGAGGGGTTCCACATTTAGTTTAAGAAACTTTTCTTGCCCTGGAGCCACATAGACACCCAGGTATTTACATTGGGTAACTACCTGCAGCTGGGATTGCAAGGAGTGCTCACGTATACCATTTGTGTCAATGGGGAGAATAACTGGCTTCTGCCAATTGATACACAACCCAGAGAGTCCTGAAAAGGTTTGTATGGTGGTAATGACTTGCTGCAAGGAGTGATCAGTATCTTGCAAATATAATATTACATATCGGCATACAATACTAATCTGTCTATTACTAGACCCGCTCTCAGGCCTTGTATTAGAGTATTGGACCTCATGGCAAGGACTTCAATGACCATGGAGAAGAGATATGGTGAAAGGGGGCATCCCTGTCGCTTTACTAGCATCCCACCTATTATGTTTACTCGTTTCATCTGCATTAGTGGCAAAAAATTCCTCCAGTAGCCCTGCAATATCACCATGTTCCACAGTCTGCGGTACCCAGAGGGGGTGTCACCTCCAGATGGGATTAGGGTGTATATTTTACAAGGAGCACAGTAATAGTACCGGGGTATGATCAGATATACATCGGAAAGATGACAGACATCTCATATAGAGGGGATCAGTAATGGGCTAGTGATGGCAGAGTCTATTCCAGACAGCGCCTGTCATTGTAAAGTATGACAGGTAAATTGGCATTCATCAGGATGGAAATGCCTCCAGGCATCTACCCATAAACCCTCTGTCAGTGTGGTGGGCGCTGTGGTCTGCGGCCCCCTCAGAGAATTTATCCCATTGGAGGTCCATAACCATGATGATATCTCCCATGCAGACAACATGATAGCCCGGAAAGTCCAAGGCAAACAGCACAGTACATCTAAGTATATGTAGGGAAGCAGGTGGTGGGCTGTATATCCCTATAATGACCATAGGGGAATCCTCAGTGTGTAGTGCCACACAGACCAAACACCCTCAGTCATCTAATGATACCCCATGTAGAGTGTGCCTCAGTGGTTTGTGTAGGAGAGACACCCCACTGGAGTATGAGGAGAATTTGCCATATGCAGACCATCCCACCCATCTTTTGCATAAGCTCGCTGTCGCATTTGGAAGTAAGTGAGTTTCTTGCAAACACAACACATCCGGGTGAGTTTTGTAAACTTGTCCTAATAGTAAGGCCCATTTCAAACTGTCATCAGCCCCTCTAACATTCCAGGACATGAATTTCAATTTGTTTAGTGACATATAAATTGTCAAAATAAGTGTACCTACAGTGGTTACCGGTATTGAAAATACTCTCGTTCATGCAACAGTAAATTGGCTATAGCATAAATTCAATATTCTAATTGTACAGTCAAACATTCCAAATTTTAAAGTGGTCTGAAAATCAGAATTTCTTCTTTTCTAGAAGAAGATTATTTACAACCTTAAACCTACTATCACAAAAAGGAAAAAAATGTAGCAGAACAGCATCCAAACAGTTTCAGCACTTTGTACTGCAGTGGAAAGCTCCTTCTGCTTGTGATTCGCATCCAAAGAGGTGATAACATTATCTTTTACTCACATTCCTCTGTTGCTACATTCCTAGCTGTGCTGAAAATGAGCTCTGTATGCTTCTATCATGCAAACTGTTGAGAAATGATCACTAGGAGATTTTAATATATAATAAAAAACCACTACGCAATAAAATGCAATGGCAGCTTTCAGAGCAGATAAACTGCACTTTGGGACCTTGTTGATAATTATGCACAAAAGCAAATGTGTTATCTGTATAGGTAATAAAAAGTAACAAAACACATTTGAATGTTATGTCAGAGTTTTATCCCACTTTAACAAACCTTAAACCCCAACCCACAATGCTAAACAAGAACCTTTAAATAAAGCATTGAGTGCTCTAGAAAACGTCATAGATATAACAGCTGCATAGGTATCTAGAAACTGAACTTACAAACAGAAATGATGCATATCTGAATCAAATGTAGTAGCATTATTTATTGATTTATAAAGTGCCAACATATTCCGTGGTGCTGTACAAAGTAAGAAACAAACATGGGGTACATAATAATAATACAGACAAATGGACAAATATACAAAATACAGAATTGGTGACAAAATACAGAATTGGTAATCACAGGGTGAGAGAGCCCTGCCCTTGTAAGCTTACAATGTAAAGGAAGGGGGAGAAACAAGCAGGGCTGTGGAGTCGGAGTCGTGGGGCAATTTTGGGTGCCTGGAGTCGGAGTCGGGAAAAAATGCACCGACTCCGACTCCTAATGAATTTGTAACTGTAATTAAAATAGAAAATATGATAAAATGTTCTATTTCTCAGATAATAGTCATTAAAAATAATGTATATATACAGTAATAGCTGTGCTTAGTCCACAAAAATGAAATAAACCAATCAAAATTAGTTACTTGTGCTGCTTCAATAAAGCAGTTCCTGTATTTTTAAGGTCAGATATACATATCTGATTGTGACTGTATATATGATGTGTACACAGGAATCTCTTATATATACTAAATAACATCTATGCTGTAAGAATAAAGCCTGATGTGTAGCTGTGTCACTAATAGAGATGGTCAATGAGATGGAAATAATTCTGCACTGATGCTGATTTATGCAAATGTATGCACTCCCTTTGCTGATGAAATCAAATAATTTGATATGTTGTTAAAATTTGGTTTGGTGACTACAAATTAAAGGGTACCTGAGACAGATGAAAAGTAAAGTTTTTTTTTTTTATACATACCTGGGGCTTCCTCCAGCCCCCTTCAGGCCAATCAGTCCCTCGCTGTCCTCCTCCACCCGGATCTTCTGCTATGAGTCCTGGTAATTCAGCCAGTCAGCACTGTCCGGCCGCATGCCGCTCCCACAGCCAGGAACATTCTGCACCTGCGCAATAGTGCTGCACAGGTGTAGTATGCTCCTGGCGGCGGAGTGTGTGCATGCGCACTACGCCCGACTGGCTCAAGTACCTGGACTCATAGCAGAAGATCCAGGTGGTGGAGGAGGACAACGAGGGACTGATTATCCTGAAGGCAGCTGGAGGAAGCCCCAGATATGTATAAAACTTTAATGTCATCTGTCTCAGGTTTACTTTGTTACACACAGTAGTACTATACTCTACATATGCACTCCCCACAGAGCTGCAGGGAATCCACTGAGAATGCTGTGCACATTGAACACAGAGGTGTTGTCTGTCACCCATAAACCTTGTTCAGATTGTGCATGAGGAATGTGTAATAGAGGAAGAATCTCCTCATTCCCCTGCAGAGTACCTGCACATCATTCTTACATGTACCCACACTTAGGCCTGGTGCACACCAAACACCGCTAGCAGATCCGCAAAATGCTAGCAGATTTTGAAACGCTTTTTCTTATTTTTCTGCAGCGTTTCAGCTAGCGTTTTGCGGTTTTGTGTAGCGGTTTTGGTGTAGTAGATTTCATGTATTGTTACAGTAAAGCTGTTACTGAACAGCTACTGTAACAAAAAACACCTGGCAAACCGCTCTGAAGTGCCGTTTTTCAGAGCGGTTTGCGGTTTTCCTATACTTAACATTGAGGCAGAAACGCATCCGCAATCCAAAATCTGCAGCAGCCCGGGAGTATGCGTTTCTGCAAAATGCCTCCCGCTCTGGTGTGCACCAGCCCATTGAAATACATTACCCTAGCGGATCCGCACCCGCAAGCAGATCGCAAACCGCAGCGGAAACGCTCCGGTGTGCACTAGGCCTAACATTGCCTAGGGCCTGATAGATGTTCTTTGTTCCGGTTTGTACCTTTTACAAGTACTCTTACCAAGGACTAGTTTTAGTCTAAAGGGAATAAATATAGTAGTCTACATATCCTTCTCACTTCAGTTGTCTTGTAAAATTCCTAAGCGTTGGCAGTTAAGAGACGAATTTCATGTTACATCCTTTTAATCAACAAAATTGTAATATGCAAATTAGGAGTCGGAGTCGAGGAGTCGGTGGAATCCTAAACTGAGGAGTCGGAGTCGGTGGATTTTTGGACCGACTCCACAGCCCTGGAAACAAGAGGTGGGGTAGTATACAATAAACATACCTAGAGGCAGTGTGTTTTAGGATATCTAGTAGGAGTGCAAATTGGCTTTAGGACAAAGGGGAAGTGGCCTAAGGTAGAGTGTATGCTTGTCAGAATAAGTGAGTTTTTAGAGAGCGTTAAAGAGAGACTGAAGCGAGAATAAATCTCGCTTCAGACCTCAGAGTTAGCAGGGGCATGTGTGCCCCTGCTAAAACGCCGCTATAGCGCGGCTTAACGGGGGTCCCTTCACCCCCAAATCCCCCTCCGTAATGCGGGGGAGCGCTTCCTGGTTGGGGCAGGGCTAAACGCCGCAGCCCTGCCCCACGCGCATCTGTCAGCGCGTATCTCCGCCTCTCCCCCGCCCCTCTCAGTCTTTCTTCACTGAGAGGGGCGGGGGAGAGGCGGCGATGCGCGGCTGATAGACGCGACTGGAGGCAGGGCTGCAGCCGTTAGCCCTGCCTCCAGGAGCGACCAAGTCTGCGACCAAGTGTCGCAGTGGGGGGTTTGGGGGTCAATGGACCCCCGTTTAGCGGCGCTATTGCGGCGGTTTAGCAGGGGCACACGTGCCCCAGCTAACTATGAGCTCTGAAGCGAGATTTATTCTCGCTTCAGAGTCTCTTTAAAAGGTAACAAAGGTTGGAGAATGATGGATGTGTTGTGGGAGGGCTTTCCAGAGGAGGGGTGAAGCACGTGCAAAATCTTGTATATGTGACTGTAAGGAGGTAATTCTAGAGGAGGACAACAGCAGGTCATGTGCAGATCTGAGATTACGATTGGGTTGGTATCTGGAAACTAGTGAGGTGATGTACAGTGGAGAGCTTTGTAGGTTAGGGCTAATGCCTGGTACACACAATGAGATTTTCTGGCAGATTTACTTTATAATCAATTTTCCATAGAAGTGAACAGAAAACTGATCAGAAAATTGACTGGAAATCAGATCGGACATGTTGGAAATAATTGATCTGGAAGTAAATCTGCAAAAAAAATCTCATTGTGTGTACCGGGCATAAGAGTTTCATCTGGATCCTCTGGTTAATTGGTAGTCAATGACGAGCTTGACAGAGAGGAGCAGCAGAGGAGGAACGAGAAGAAAGATGAATGAGACGAGTTGAGGTCAGTACAGATTGGAGCGGTGCCAGTCTGTTAGTTGGTGGCCCACAAAGTAGTACATTACAATAGTCCAGGCAAGATATTATAAGAGCGTGTATTAGCATTTTAGTTGTGTCTTGAGTGAGAGAAGGTCAGATGTGTGATATGTTTTTCAGTTGGAGATGACAGGAGCTGGTTAGGGAGTGACTGCGAGGAATAAAATAGATAGAGGAGAATAATATTACCTCTAAGCATAGTGCTTTGGGAATTGAAGTTATGGGAGTGTCATGAACACTTATTGTTATTTCAGGCAGAGTGGTGACCGAGACGGTGGAAAAATGATTAGTTCTGTTTTACTCATATTAAGTCTTATGAAGCAAGAGGACATGAAGGAGGATATAGCAGACAAGCAGTCAGGAAGACGTGTGAGGGGGGAGTTACGGTCTGGAGCCGAGAGCGAGAGGTACAGATGTGTATCATCTACATATAGGTGGTATTGGAACACAAATGAGTTGGTTAATGTAAAGATGTTAATTATATATTATTATGTAACTAATTTCGTTTCTTCTGCCATTCAATGGAGTAATCAGGAGAGATCATCACTCTGGTATTTTCCACCATTAGATCACCTTTGATGCGCACCATGAGCAGTATAGCATCTCCATCTCTACTGTTTACAATCTGCACTAGAAATGCAGGAGGCGGAGCACCAGGCTGTGGGCGTCTGGGTGGCACCCTATGTGCTCCTTCAACTGCAAAGGTTTTGTACAACTGATCAGTCCCAAACTGTTGTATTAGCCAGGCCAATAAAATGTTCAGGTTTAGTAGCCCAATGAATCACAAGTTGTTATGCCTGAGTCAGTTCTCTATATCATCAGACTTGTGATTAGCCACTGACTGCTGTATAACAGATTGCAGGTCTCTGGCTAGAGGGGGGCGTGTCCTCAAGCTCTGATCCCCACACTTCCAATTCAGATGTACCCCCCTCAGCCATTGCATATCTTGCCTGAGAAGCCTACATCCACCTTCACTTCTTCAATGTTAGCTGTGACTGCTGTACGTGTGTCAGAGATAGCAGACATTACCTGAGCATGCACATCTTTTATTGTCACTTCGGTCTCCGTTTCTCCCTCACTTCCCCATTCAGTACTGTGTGCAGGGGGGCTGATAGACTCTGGCTGTTTGCATTGCCCAGGGGGGGGGGGGAAAGCTCAGCTGCAGTGTGGGTAGGTAGATGGTGGATCTCTGCCACATGTAGCTGCTTACCAGACTGAGCTCCTGTGTGTCTGTGTACAGGGCTCTCAGGCTGCTGGGAACCATCCTGTCCCTCTCTGTGGGGGGTCCGCTCGGGAGACGGTGGGCTCTATTCTCTCTGCAGCCACAGGCCATGGTGGAGAGATTGTGTGCAGTGTGGGAGGCCGGCGCCATCTTGCTGGAGCTGCATGAAGCACCCGAGGGAGGACGTTACCATCCCTTTGTTTTTATTAGAGCGGGTGGTGGTGGTCATCATCCCTGGTGTGCTGCGTATCCTCTGGGGTACCAGAGAGTTACTCTGCAGCAGACGGTGGGTAACGCTGGTGGTGGTACGCCCGGAGCTCCTGCTGTGTGCAACCTACTCTGTCGCCATCTTATCTACACCCCCTAATATTTCCTTTTTAACAATACCACATGCCTGGCTGCCCTGCTTATCCTCTACTGCTAACAGTTTTTGCTGCAGACCCTGAAAAAGCATTCAGAATATTTTTAGCTTTTGAAACTACAAGGAAATTCCTTGCATGCTTGGTTTAGGTCTGTGATTCACGAGGCAGGGCTTATCGGCACAGGCCGCAGCTTGGCGTGGTTACAGCAGTAATGCTATAGTCCCCCGCGCACAACTGCCGGAACCCGAATTACATCTCCCTCCGAGTTGCAACGACTCAGAGATGGAATAGTATAGAACACCCCCCCCCCCCCCCCCGAGTTTGTGCAGCAGGGTCAGCTGTCATTCAGCTCACCCGACGTGACAATGACTGGCAGCCAGTCCAGCAGCCAGAGAGATCATCAGGACTGGCAGCAGCTGAGCTTGTGTAAAATGTTAAACATGCAGCCTCTTATCTCAGCGGCTGATCCTTGAATCCCCCTATTCTCCATCATCACTCCTTTACAAATGATACTATGAATAATTACACTCATTTCAGAAAACAATGTTAACTCCTATCACCCTCCCATTCACTCCTCTTGCACACCCGGTCACTGCCCTCCAGTGATGGGAACACAAAGCAAAGGGAATGTGATAGGATCAAACATTGTGCAAATTTCCTCTGTTGTAAATGGAGTCACTAGAAATATTAACTTTGTAAAGAAACCAAAACTGACAGCAGGGCCAAGCTGGAGAGGATCAGACAACACACAGCTCTGATAAAGGAGGATGGGTAGCCAAGAATGTAATTGTTCAGTACGGGAAGATGAGGTACACTGCTCAAAATAAATAAATAAAGGGAACAGGTAACACAACATAGCTCCAAGCCAATCACACTTTTATGAAATCATACTGTCCACTTAGGTAGCAACCAGGGCTGTGGAGTCGGTCCAAAAATCCACCGACTCCGACTCCTTAATTTAGGATTCCACCGACTCCGACTCCTCGAATTTGCATATTATAATTTTGTTGATTGAAAGTATGTAACGTGAAATTCGTCTCTTAACTGCCAACGCTTAGGAATTTTACAAGACAACTGAAGTGAGAAGGATATGTAGACTACTATATTTATTCCCTTTAGACTAAAACTAGTCCTTGGTAAGAGTACTTGTAAAAGGTACAAACCAGAACAAAGAACATCTATCAGGCCCTAGGCAGTGTAACTGTGGGTACATGTAAGAATGATGTGCAGGTACTCTGCAGGGGAATGAGGAGATTCTTCCTCTAATACACATTCTTCATGCACAATCTGAACATAGATAAGGCCCTAGGCAATGTAACTGTGGGTACATGTAAGAGTGATGTGCAGGTGCCCTGCAGGGGAATGAGGAGATTCTTCCTCTGTTACACATTCTTCATGCACAATCTGAACCAGGTTTATGGGTGACAGACAACACCTTTCTGTTCAATGAACACAACATTCTCAGTGGATTCCCTGCAGCTCTGTGTGGAGTGCATATGTAGAGTATAGTACTACTGTGTAACAAAGTAAACCTGAGACAGATGAAATTAAACTTTTATATATACTTGGGGCTTCCTCCAGCCCCCTTCAGGCTAATCAGTCCCTCGTTGTCCTCCTCCACCACCTGCATCTTCTGCTATGGGTCCAGGTACTTGAGCCAGTCTGGCATAGTACCGCATGCACACACTCCGCTGCCAGAAGCGTACTACACCTGCGCAGCACTATTGCGCAGGTGCAGAATGTTCCTGGCTGTGGGAGCGGCACGTGGCTGGACTGCGCTGACTGGCTGAATTACCGGGACTCATAGCAGAAGATCCAGGTGGTGGAGGAGGACAGCGAGGGACTGATTGGCCTGAAGGGGGCTGGAGGAAGCCCCAGGTATGTATAAAAAAAAAACTTTACTTTTCATCCGTCTCAGGTACCCTTTAATTTGTAGTCACCAAACCAAATTTTAACAACATATCAAATTATTTGATTTCATGAGCAAAGGGAGTGCATACATTTGCATAAACCAGCATCAATGCAGAATTATTTCCATCTCATTGACCATCTCTATTAGTGACACGGCTACACATCAGGCTTTATTCTTATAGCATAGATGTTATTTAGTATATATAAGAGATTCCTGTGTACACATCATATATACAGTCACAATCAGATATGTATATCTGACCTTAAAAATACGGGACTGCTTTATTGAAGCAGCACAAGTAACTAATTTTGATTGGTTCATTTCATTTTTGTGGACTAAGCACAGCTATTACTGTATATACACATTATTTTTAATGACTATTATCTGAGAAATAGAACATTCTATCATATTTTCTATTTTAATTACAGTTACAAATTCATTAGGAGTCAGAGTCGGAGCATTTTTTCCCGACTCCAGGCACCCAAAATTGCTCCGACTCCGACTCCACGACTCTGACTCCACAGCCCTGGTAGCAACACTGACGGACAATTCCGCATGACTTTGTGCAAATGGAATAGACAACAGGTGGAAATTATAGGCAATTAGCCAGACATCCCCAATAAAGGAGTGGTTCTGCAGGTGGTGACCACACACCACTTCTCAGTTCCTCTGCTTTCTGGCTGATGTTTTGGTCACCTCTGAATGCTGGCGGTGCTTTCACTCTAGTGGTAGCATGAGACGGAGTCTACAGCCCACACAAGTGGCTCAGGTAGTGCAGCTCATCCAGGATGGCACATCAATGTGAGCTGTGGCAAGAAGGATTGCTGTGTCTGTCAGCATTGTGTGCAGAGCATGGAGGTGCTACCAGGAGACAGGCCAGTATATCAGGAGACGTGGAGGAGGCTGTAGGAGGGCAACAACCCAGCAGCAGGACCACTACCTCCACCTTTTGCAAGGGGGAACAGGAGGAGCACACAGGTGGGGGTTGTGCTTGCAGCCCAACACTGTGCAGGATGTTTGCCATGTGCCATAGAACACCTAGATTGAAAAATTTGCCACAAACGCACAATATATGGTAGCAGAGCCGTCAGCCAGCAAATGCCACAACCTGTAAGATGCCTGACGTACACTAGGCACCAACGCTTACAAACACCTGCAAATGCATGCAACTGCTGGAGGAGTTGAAGAAGTCTGATATAGACAGTAAAGAGCAGCAACAATCCAATGCACTGAGCAGCATGAAAGAGTCCTCAGGATTCAGTGTAAGAATGCTGCTATGTGCACTTTGCAAGAAGTAAAGGAACATTGGAAAAGAAACATTGGAAAAGAACACTTATGGCCAAAACATTTCCCACACTCAACACAAATGTCTCACAAGCAGTTATTTACACTCAAGACGTTTCCCACACTCAGCACATGAATAGGGTGTGTGATATCTCATGTTTCACAAACAGTGATTTACACTGAAAACATTCCCCACACTCAGCACACAATTAGGTCTTCTCACCAGTGTGAGATCTCTCATGTGTGACAAGGTATCCTTTACGTCCAAAACATTTCCCACACTCAGCACATGAATAGGGCTTCTCACCAGTGTGAGATCTCTCATGTTTGACAAGGTTTCCTTTGTCTCCAAAACATTTCCCACACTCAGCACACGAATAGGGCTTCTCACCAGTGTGAGATATCTCATGTATGACAAAGTGTCCTTTCTGCCCAAAACATTTCCCACACTCAGAACATGAATAGGGTTTCTCACCAGTGTGAGATCTCTCATGTATGACAAGGTGTCCTTTATATCCAAAACATTTCCCACACTCAGCACATGAAAAGGGACTTTCACCAGTGTGAGATCTCTCATGTTGGACAAGGTTTCCTTTCTTTCCAAAACATTTCCCACACTCAGCACATGAATATGGCTTCTCGCCAGTGTGAGATCTCTCATGTATGACAAGGTTTACTTTCTGCCCAAAACATTTCCCACACTCAGCACATGAAAAGGGCTTCGCACCAGTGTGAGATCTCTCATGTCTGACAAGGTGTCCTTTATATCCAAAACATTTCCCACACTCTGCACATGAAAAGGGATTTTCACCACTGTGAGATCTCTCATGTTGGACAAGGTGTACTTTATGTCCAAAACATTTGCCACACTGAGCACATGAAAAGGGCTTCTCACCAGTGTGAGATCTCTCATGATGGACAAGGTTTTTTTTACATCCAAAACATTTCCCACACTCAGCACATGAATAGGGCTTCTCACCAGTGTGAGATCTCTCATGTGATACAAGGTTTGCTTTCTGTGCAAAACATTTCCCACACTCAGCACATGAATAGGGCTTCTCACCAGTGTGAGATCTCTCATGTGATACAAGGTGTCCTTTATGTCCAAAACATTTCCCACACTCAGCACATGAAAAGGGCTTTTCACCAGTGTGAGATCTCTCATGTTGGACAAGGTTTCCTTTCTTTCCAAAACATTTCCCACACTCTGCACACGAATAGGGCTTCTCACCAGTGTGAGATCTCTCATGATTGATAAGGGTTCCTTTTTCTCCAAAACATTTCCCACACTCTGCACATGAATAGGGCTTCTCACCAGTGTGAGATCTCTCATGAGTGATAAGGGTTCCTTTATCTCCAAAACATTTCCCACACGCAGCACATGAATAGGGCTTTTCACCAGTGTGAGACCTTGCATGTCTGACAAAGTGACTTTTATGTCCGAAACATTTCCCACACTCAGCACATGAATAGGGCTTCTCACCATTATGAGATCTCTCATGCATGACAAGGTGTCCTTTCTGCCCAAAACATTTCCCACACTCAGCACATGAATAGGGTTTCTCACCAGTGTGAGATCTCTCATGTCTGACAAGGTGTGATTTAACACCAAAACATTTCCCACACTCGGCACATGAATAAGGCTTCTCGCCATTGTGAGATCTCTCATGTTGGACAAGGTTTCCTTTGAGTCCAAAACATTTCCCACACTGAGCACATGAAAAGGGCTTCTCACCAGTGTGAGATCTCTCATGTTGGACAAGGTTTCCTTTGAGTCCAAAACATTTCCCACACTCAACACATGAATATGGCTTCTCACCAGTGTGAGATCTCTCAAGACTGTCAAGATGTGATTTCTGTACAAAACCTTTCCCATATGTGGAACAGGAATAAGACCCTCCAGCAGGGGGAGAGCTGTGCTGGGTATGAGGCCCCTCAGGGTTAGACAGGTGAGGGGAGTCTGGGGGAATATTTGGGGTAACCAGGATATCTGCAGGAGTCTCTTGTCCAGTGACATCATCATCCATTGTACAGTCTGTGGATACAGAGAGACAGGTCTCTGAGAGGTTCCTGATGCCGGGACTCCGCACTGCAAATAGAGAAACATCATCACTTCTAGTTAGAGAATTCTGAGGGGAGGAACAATTATCATTAGGGAGGGTCAGTGAGCTGCTGATAATTCCAAGTTGATGCAAAGATTATGCATATTGGAAATGGGCCAGATGCAGAATCTGCATAACTGGCATATCATTTGCATTAGCATATACTTTGCACCATCTCAGAGTTATTGGCATGTCACTGACAATTGCTAGTTATCAGCCTGACAGAGAACTGCAGAAGGTTGTGCTCATTACAGGCGGCCAATCACATGACAATAACTTTGCTTTGCATGCTACATTTCTGTATCTTTGGACATGAAATGAATTACCCGGGAAATGTGATTAGCTGAATACAATTTGCATGGCATTTGCATAGTAAAGTTATTTGCATCTCATTTACCTCCCTACACCTAAAGGGGCCCATACACCTAACGATTTTCCCGCCGATATACAGCAGATTCGATCACTGTGATCGAATCTGCTGTGAAATTGTTGCGCAAACGCTGACAGAACAATCGATTTCCATCCAAAATCAATCGTTCCCGTCGATTCCTATCAATCCATCTGCACAGAAGATTTTGCTCGATCGAATGCCCGACGACCGACGCAATACAGCGGCAATACATTACCTGCTCTGGCCGGCGCAAGTCCCCGCTGTCTTCTTCTCCGCTGGGTTCCGGACTGGCTGGCTTCACTTCCTGTCCCGGCAGGAAGTTTAAACAGTAGAGCGCCCTCTACTGTTTAACCTTCCCTGGACAGAAAGAAGTGAAGCCAGCCGGAACCCAGCGGAGAAGAAGACAGCGGTGACAGCGGGGACTCGCGCCGGCTGGAGCAGATAATGTATGCGGGGGGGGGGGGGGGTTGGCAGCACCACCACAGATTGTGATTGGTTTCATGCTGACATCGATTCACAATCTGTCTGCAGTAAAGGCAGCCATACGATCCCTCTCTGATCAGATTCAATCAGAGAGGGATCTATCTGTTGGTCAATCTGATGGCAAATCGACCAGTGTATGGCCACTTTAATGCTGGGAATACCCCATACATTTTTCTGTTATGCCAGGAATACACGAGTCGATCCGGCGGCTCGATCCGCGCGTGCGCCCGGATCGATTTCCGCTCGTCCCCACGGGCGCTTCATTATCTTCCATTCGATTCCCGCTATTGTCCGCCCGCAGGGATCGAGCCGGGAATCAATCCAGCGGGTCATCGGACCTGTCGGATATTATCAATCGAGCCATCAGCGGCTCGATTGATAAGAGGGAATCCATCTGTGTATTCCCAGGGTTAGATTCTTCTGTTAGATTTTCTGTTAGAATGCATAATTAGATGATTTTCTGTTAAGTACTGGTAGAGACTGGTCATCATCTCTGGTGCATTGTCTTCTGGTTATCTCCTACTGAGTAGAACAATGCCTAATTACTAGGCAGATAGATGGTTAGATAGATAATTTCCAACATGTTGGAATTTATCTGGCAGGTAAATCTTATGCTAAGCATACACGGAGCGATCCGGTGGCTCAATTAGCCGCCGAATCGACTCCCGCCGCGTCCCCGCGGCCGCCCGGATCGATTGCCGCTCGTCCCCGCGGGAGCTTCCTTATCTTCCGCTTAATTCACTGCTATTGTCTGCCCACGGGGATCGAGCGGGGTATCGATCCGCGCGGTAATTGGACCTGTCGGAAATTATCAATTGATAAGGGCTTATCCACCCGTGTATGCCCAGCATTACAGAGAATCTCACAGAAAATTGTATGGTGTATTCCCAGCATTAAAGCATTGGCCACACATTGACAAGCAGTAGATTGTACAGATTGATGAGACAATGGAAGCAATGTGTTACTCTTGTGACAACAGACCTATATGTACTTATAGCAAGAGATCTGTGTTATGTTTGTAGAGCAATGTGGTGTCACTTACACATTCTTATTACCATTGTGCAAAATCTTGTTCCCATTTGTGCAAATAAAGATATTGTGACATTACACAACAAATTATAGGAGCTGCGAGGTAGAGGAATTATCTATTTACTTCATGGAGACCCCAAACCACTAATACTTCTGTAGCTGTATAAATACATCCATATATACTCCTTGATATCCAGTATAGCCATATCTCTCCCCCCATTCATCTGTCTAATAAGGAACCAAACTGCTGCACACTGCAGCTCCTATTGGACAGGAGATCAGTGGGGGAGAGGAAAGGGTGTGGCTAGAAATCACTGGACCCCCTGCAAAACTTGGGAAGCTACAGAGGATGGCAGCTGTAATTTATAGCTGCGGTAAGTGCTAAACACTGGATTACACCAATGATTTATAGGTAGGCAGCAGTTATATTTCTGAAACAATAGTAAAAAAAAACCCTACCCCTTAACAGATGGATTAGCCTTACATTCTGTCATCTGTCAGTGTTTGCAAACACTGACAAATGAATACAAATACAAAGGAAGTACTCGGGGGATTATGTACAAATATGTATTCCCAACAGGGACAGGCCCCTAAACGCACTAAAACATAACTTTTATTAACCTCCCCGGCGTTCTATTGAGATCGCCAGGGAGGCTGCGGGAGGGGTTTTTTTTAATTAAAAAAAAACTATTTCATGCAGCCAACTGAAAGTTGGCTGCATGAAAGCCCACTAGAGGGCGCTCCGGAGGCGTTCTTCCGATCGCCTCCGGCGCCCAGAATAAACAAGGAAGGCCGCAATGAGCGGTCTTCCTTGTTTTGCTTAGATCGTCACCATAGCGACGAGCGGAGTGACGTCATGGACGTCAGCCGACGTCCTGACGTCAGCCGCCTCCGATCCAGCCCTTAGCGCTGGCCGGAACTTTTTGTTCCGGCTACGCTGGGCTCAGGCGGCTGGGGGGACCCTCTTTCGCCACTGCTCGCGGCGGATCGCACACGCGGCTGGCAAAGTGCCGGCTGCGTGTGCTGCTTTTTATTTGAAGAAAATCGGCCCAGCAGGGCCTGAGCGGCAGCCTCCGGCGGTGATGGACGAGCTGAGCTCGTCCATACCGCTCAGGAGGTTAAGTAGAGTAAAAACCAAATGTTTGGGTAGCAGCAATCTGACAATACAAAGAGACTGTGGGCTTGATTCACAAAGCGGTGCTAACAGTTAGCACACTGATGAAAAGCCCTTTATCACGCCTAAACTCAGTTTAGGCATGATAAGTTTAGGTGTGATAAGTTTAGGTGTGATAAGTTCAGGAGTGATAAGTTTAGGTGTGATAACTACAGCACCTACTGGGTTAGCACCGCAGTGCACAGCTGATCAAAAGTTTTGCGCTGGCAAAGTCTGGTGCACTTCGCATAGAGTTTAATGGCGCTGCTTTGCGTGCAGGACTTTGCGCGCGATCTAAAAACTTATCTAAACTTATCCCGCCTAAACTGGCTTTTCACCAGCGTGGTGCAATGGTTATCACGCCTAAAGTCTCTAACTGGGTTAGCACCGCTTTCTGAATCTAGCCCTTTGTCTGTGTATAATACAGTCAAAATGAGTCAGAGTACATTTGTTTGTTGGGAGATTAATTGGACCTACTGTGTATCTGTCTTATACCCGACCAGACAAACCCCACATAATATAGGGGTATGTCTTAGAAATAAATGTCATTTCTAAGGAACAATTAAAAAAAAAAAAACACACACACTGTCTGAGAGGGTATTTTAATACTTTATGCCAAAACAGCTGTGGGTTTTTTTCTCATTCGTGAATGATATCCTATAACAAACCTCTCCTCTGTACCTGTGTGACACCCTTTTACATGCTTGTGAATGCCGGGCTTTCTATCCTCTTGAAAGAAAACCTTATTATGTTTTGTAATCATGTGACGCAGGTTCTGCCATAAGAAGCTCTTAGCTGGTTCACATTTGACCTGGAACATAAATTTGCCTTTTAAAAACAGAAGGTTTTTACTATTTTTCATGTTAGTGTCAGCATATGATGTCTCCCACAATGCATCACTGCTGCACATGCAAATTGTCCCTTTGTTGTCCATGAAAGCTAAACACACCTCCAGAACTGCTGGAATGCAATGATGTGTCAGCTTGTTTCAGCTTTCAGGGACAACAAATAGATGATTTGCATATTCAGCAGTGGTGCATTGTGGGATAGCTTAAATGCTTAATCCAACCTGAATAATTACAAATATCTTCTGTTTTAAGAAGGTAAGTTTCTGTTTAGCATAGCATTTTAGTGAGAGGGCTTTTTGGTCCTTTTTAGCCCCATATGCCAGGCATACACGGCTAGGTAGTGCGCCGGTATCGAGCCAGCGACTCAATGCCAGCACGTCACCGCTCGTCCGCACGGATCGATTCCCGCTCGTCCCTGCGGGCACTTTCTAATCAGCGCTTCGTTTTTTCTATTGTTCTGCCTGCCGGTATTGAGCGCGGAATCGATCCGGCGGACAATCGGACCTGTCGGAAATTATCAATCGAGCCATCAGCGGCTCGATTGATGAGAAGAAACGAGCCGTGCATGCCCAGCATTACACACTCCTAGGAGTTCTGCTTCACCCTGAGCTTGCTGGGCAATCTGTACATGTGAGCTGGAGTAACAGGAGGACAGTTACAGCGGATGTGATGTAACATGTGCTGTGACTTTCCATTGTTGTCATGGCTGCCTATGTCACGTCTGATTCCTGTCACTGCAATGGGCACAGCATACATCTCCAGACTAGTGATGGGCAAACATCAGGACTGAACATTCAGGGACTATTCACAAACGTTTCCGCAAATGTTCACAAACCACATGGTGCGCGGGGGGACTTCATTGCCTTTACTGGCAGGTGACCTTCAAAAACCTTCAGGGCATATTTACAGCAACAATTGCTATTTAACAAGGTGTGAAAACTGTCCATAAACCCGGGCAGTGGCACAGCATTCCTCAAACTATGTATTTTACACAGAGACTTTATTTAAAACTGCATTTCAGGTCTATATTTTTTAGATTACGTTTTTTTTTTGTAGAATGGCTGCTGTGTTTACCTGCCTAAAACTGTTATTTGCAGCCACTGTAGCAGAGGCTTTAAATATTTGGCAAATACCTGCTTAATTCTTAAAGTACACTGCGGTCACAAAACATGCTGCTTGTGCAGTGTGGGCCTAACACTGGGTGTAGAGAAGAGAACTGGTAGGCACTTGGATACTGGACATATTGGTTAATCAAGTGTCACAATGCTGCATATGCTACAGGACCTGGCAACGTGCACAAGACAACAGAGAACAGTCCAAATGAACAAACAAAGTAGAGGAAAAGTCTGGCACTGTCACTTGTAATGATCTGAAGGAAAAAGCAATTATGAGCAATAATAAAAAGTACTTATCTCATCCGGGCGGTTCTGTGTGCTGAGGGGGTGTAGACAGGGGGCGCCAGTGGGTGACAGCCTAACACTGTTTCACAGGGTGACGCCTAGCTTCTTCTGAGGTCAAAAGTTGCACAATGAGTGGTGCTGGGGGCGGTCATTAAGTGCTTTTCACTTGAAAATACAACTTCCAGTCCAGCAGTTCAAGTCCCGCCCCTTGACACCTCCCTCCCCCAGAACCGCCCAGATGGGATAAGTACTTCTCCTGATTGCTCATTTTAGTCGTTCATGTGTTTGCTGTGCATTCACCACACTGCTTGTTCCTTCGGATCATTAAAAGTGACAGTGTCAGACTTTTCCTCTACTTTGCTCAATGGGCAATACACTGCAATATCAACAGTGATGTGAAACACTATGGGCTCAATTCACTAAAGTGTCACAGCAGTAATCACGCGAGCTGCCTTGCGCAAAGGTTTGCGTGCAAACAGCGTTACTTCACGTGATAAGCGAAGGTTTGGGCGCGATCACGTGATTGCACGCAAACCTTCGCTTATCATGCAAACTATGATTGATCACGCACAAACCTTTGCACATTAAAAGTGACAGTGCCAGTGTGACAATCTCAGGTGGAACAACACAGTCACTCAATCACTCTATTTTATCACAGTGACAGGCTGTAACAGTGACACAGCCACACACTACACTATACTAAGCAGGAGGTGTATATAAGCTACTAGTGATGTCGCGAACCTCCGATTTTCGGTTCGCGAACCCTGTTTGCGAACTGCCGCGGAAGGTTCGGTTCGCATGAACTTCCGCGAACCGCAATAGACTTCAATGGGGAGGCGAACTTTGAAAACTAGAAACATTTCTGCTGGCCAGAAAAGTGATGGAAAAGATGTTTCAAGGTGTCTAACACCTGAGATCTTTCAGTGACTACAAGAGGGGAATTTTTTTTTCAAAAATACCTTATAGTTTTTGAGAAAATCAATTTTAAAGTAACTCCTTCTGACCGTGGGAAAATTAAGCGCCTGCCGACTTTAGCAGTTAATAGCAAAGCCGCTTTAAAAGCTAGAAACACCAAAGTTGCAGAAAATGTTAAGAAGAACAGTGGGAATAAGAGGAAAAAAAACATTTTTTAAAAAGACCTTATAGTTTTTGAGAAAATCAATTTTAAAATTTCAATGTAAATTCTCCTTCTGACCGTGGGAAAATATACCCCCGCCGACTTTAATGGTTAATTGCAAAGCCCCTTTAAAAGCTAGAAACACCAAAATTACTGGGAATGTTAAGAAGAACAGTGGGAACAAGAGGGATTTTTTTTTTCAAAAAGACCTTATAGTTTTTGAGAAAATCAATTTTAAAGTAAAAAAAAAAAAAGTCGATTCATAAAAAAAGAACCGATTCATTAAAAAGATCCGGCTCATTCATGAGCCGTTAGTATAGCAGAGAATGCGTCCTCGGAAGGACGTGAAGCTGCTGGCTCCCGCTGCTGTCTCTCCCCACCTGCCTGCACCTGTCAACCTCCACCTAGGCTGGCACCCAGTGCACCCATGGGGAGAGACAGCGGGAGCTAGCAGCTATGCGAAGGACGCATTCTCTGCTATGTGGGTGGGGGGCTTCGGAGATCTTCAATCAACTTAATAGAAGATCGCAACATAAGAGGATACAGTTCGTTGGATCATTTACCGAGGATATTGGCGTGGGAATTTTTTTTTTTAACCAGTTCACCCCCAAGGGTTTTTACTCTAACGGACCAGAGCAATTTTCACTTGTCAGTGCTCCTCCCTTTTATTCCCTAATAACTTTATTACTACTTATCACAAGAAAATGATCTATACCTCGTTTTTTTCACCACCAAATAGGCTTTCTGTGGGTAGTACATTTTGCTGACAATTTTTTTTATTATAAATGCGTTTTAATGGGAAAAAATGAAAAAAATGAAAAAAAAAATCATTATTTCTCAGTTTTCAGCCATTATACTTTTAAAATTAAACATTCTCCTGTGGATAAAACAAATATATTTTATTTGCCCAGTTGTCCCGATTATTAAACCGTTTAAATGATGTCCCTATCACAATGTATGGTGACAATATATTATTTTGAAATCTAGGTGTTATTTTTCTGTTCTGTTTTTTTTTTCTTCTGGCCATAATTACAAGCCCCTATATAATAAATTAAAATTAATTTACCCCCATAAAATATAGATTAAAGAAAGCAACTATTTATTTATTTATTTGAAGCAGATTTTTTTTTACAAGTGTTTTTCTTTGGGGGGGGGGGGGGGGGGGGAAGGGTTGGAAGTGTAATTTCATCAATTTTATTAATAGTGTGTATGTACTTGTATATGTATGTACTTTGTAGCTGTAATATACTTTTTGGCCACAAGATGGCACTAGTGAACACTCTCCCTTATAGGAAGTGATCACTTTTTTTTTTTTTTTTTTTACACTTTATTAAATTGTTACAGTTTCTTGTTTATGTGAATGGACGTAGCCGCTGTTCGCGGTCGCGTCCATTCACTCCAGGCAGTGCGATTGGGTAGAGGACCGCTCGGTCCTCTTCCCCAATCACCCAGCACAGGTACCCGACGGAAACGTCGGCGGTAGCGGCGCGAACACGTGCGGAGCGGCGGCGGGAATGCGCGACGTATTAAAACGTCACGTTGCCATTAACAGGCAAAAGCATGACGTTTTAATACGTCAGTTTGCCGGCAAATGGTTAAAGGTACAGGTAAGTATTTCTGGTTAATTAAGAAAATTAAAGGACTTTTTTCGTGGTTGTGTTTTTATTTCATTTAACCCTTTGTGGAAATGGGTAAGGGGTACTTTGTGCCTCTATACTCATTTCTCCTGGGAGGGGGTGGGCATCTGGGGTCCCCTTCTTAAAGGGGACTCCCAGATGCCACCATGAACCCCCCTCCCCAGGGAGTCGTCGCCCCCACCTCCTCCTGGGCACCAGAGGTGGGGAAGAGCCCCTTGTCCATGGATTGGACAAGGGCTCCGGGAAGGGAAGGGGAAGGCTTGGCTGCCCCTCCCCCCCCCCCCGGAGCCCCCCATACCATGGACCATGCGAGCTGGAATAGCTCAGGGTGTGAAGCCCCAGTTGGCCGGGGCTCCGCATTCTGGCTATCCCAGCCTGCATGGGGGACAAGGGGTTACAGAGGCTCGGGAGGGGGGACCCCACGTCATTTTTTTTTCAGATTTCCCACACTCAGCACATAAAAATAATTAAGAAAATAAATAAATATATATATACACATATATATATATATATATATATATATATATTTTTTTTTTTTTCTTTTAAAGGACTTACGAGGCCACAAGTATGAAAAAAGTTAAATACCATTTCATAATCCAGATCCATGGAGGACGCCATCTGCGCCCTCCCGTTCATTCCGCCATGGCACCCGCAGTAATACCGGCCCCGGTTGGGTCCCGACCCCTCCAAACGGGTCGGGTTCTCATTCCCCCCTCAATTTGGCTGCCACAGATTGCTGCGGCTGCGCAGTCCGCATAGATGCGATTGCGGCTGCGCAGCTCTAGGTCCTCCTCCTGATGCGTCCGATGTATGCACGCATATTGATGACGCGGCAGGAGGAGGCCCTAGAGCTGCGCAGGTGCAATCGCGTCTGTGCGGACTGCGCAGCCACGGCAATCTGTGGCGGCCATATTGAGTGAGGAATGAGAACCCGTTCTGAGGGGTCGGGAGTCGGGACCCGACCGGGGCTGGTATTACTGCGGGAGCCATGGGGGAATGAACGGGAGGGCGTGGATGGCGTCCTCCATGGATCTGGTTTATGAAAAGGTATTTAACTTTTTTCACATTTGTGGCCTCGGAAGTCCTTTAACCCTCCTCCTGGCGGTTTATTAAAATCCGCCAGGAGGCAGCAAAGCCGTTTTTTTAAATGTTTTTTTTTTCTGCTCAGCGGCATCCCCCCAGCCCCTCCGATTGCCTCTGGCAATCAGAGATCAGGAGATCCCGTTGGCCAGGCAGCGCACGGGGTCTGGGGGGGGGGGGCGGCTGCGGCGCGACGGATAGCGGCGGATCGGATTGCACACGCAGCTAGCAAAGTGCTAGCTGCGTGTAGCAAAAAAAAAAATTGTGCAAATCGGCCCAGGGGGGCCTGAGCGGTGCCTTCTGGTGGCATAGCCTGTGCTCAGCACAGGCTTACCGCCAGGGAGGTTAAATATTGTTTCCTGCTATCTTTTTAACATATCCTGCAAATTTGGTGTTGCTAGGATGTAAGGGGCTTTTGCTATTAACTGCTAAAGTCGGCAGGTGATGATGATAACCAACCAGAATTATAGGGGTGCAAAAGTGCTCAATTCTGCCATAGGGTTCCATTAGGCTCCCTATTTCACTTTCAAAAATCTCACATTTTTTCAAAGGGCAATGGCTCAGCAGTTGCAAATTTTCTAGCATTGTAGGGACTCTTAGGGGGATCATGACTGGTGAGTTTCGGGCCCCTAGGCCAAAGAGGTCATAGCCTAGGGTCATAAAAACCTGTTTATTTGGGCAATGTCAATGGTGGCGATTCTGACGTACATAAATCGCAGCCATGGCCGTTAGCAACGTCTGAATCTCTTGAAATGTCTCATGCAGGTAGAAGACATATTGTTAGACTTGGACTCCAAAGATGGGTTCCCTACATCTCTGCAAACCAGAGTTACAGGGGTCCAAAATTGGTAAAATCCCCCATAGGCTTTCATTGGGCTTCCTACTTACAGTTCCAAAATCTCACACCATTTCAAAGGGCAAAGGCTCAGCAGTGGCAAATTTTCTAGCATTGTAGTACCCTTAGGGGGATCATGACTGGTGAGTTTCGGGCCCCTAGGTCAAAGAGGTCATAGCCTAGGGTCACAAAAACCTGTTTATTTGGGCAATGTCAATGGTGGCGATTCTGACGTACATAAATAGCAGCCATGGCCGTTAGCAACGTCTGAATCTCACGAAATGTCTCATGCAGCTAGAAGGCATATTGTTAGACTTGGACTCCAAAGATGGGTTCCCTACATCTCTGCAAACCAGAGTTACAGGGGTGCAAAAGTAGTAAAATCCCCCATAGACTTTTATTGGCTCCCTATGTCACTATCCCAAATCTCACATTTTTTCAAAGGGCGATGGCTCAGCAGTTGCACATTTTCTACCATTGTAGGGACTCTTAGGGGGATCATGACTGGTGAGTTTTGCCACCGCTGAGCCATTGCCCTTTGAAATGGTGTGAGATTTTGGAACGTGAAATAGGAGACCCAATTAAGGCCTATGGGGGATTTTACCACTTTTGCACCCGTCGGCCGTTAGCCAATCGGAAGAGGCAGAGAGGAGAGGGGCGGCGCAGCGGGAATGGAGGACGCTGCGACGTCATAGCTGGGGGCGGTGCTGGGCACAATGCGTCAGCGCACGCTGCCCGCCGCCCCTTCGCTCGCCGGAGTCTTCTTCTATGCCGCGCATCTGCACTGACTCTAGCCAGCGCGGCCGAAGGAGGGGAGACCAGGAGGAGCCCCAGACACCGCCGCTGGAACTGGAGGGAGGTGAGTGGCACCTACACCTAACTACTCTATACCTGGCTAACTATACTGAAGGTCCCTACACCTAACTACACTATACCTGGCTAACTATACTGAAGCCACCTACACCTAACTACTCTATACCTGGCTAACTATACTGAAGGTCCCTACACCTAACTACACTATACCTGGCTAACTATACTGAAGGCACCCACACCTAACTACACTATACCTGGCTACCTATACTGAAGGCACCCACACCTAACTACACTATACCTGGCTAACTATACTTAAGGCCCTTACACCTAACTACACTATACCTGGCTAACTATACTGAAGGCCCCTATACCTACCTACACTATACCTGGCTAACTATACTGAAGGCTCCTACACCTAACTACACTATACCTGGCTAACTATACTGAAGGCACCCACACCTAACTACTCTATACCTGGAAAACTATACTGAAGGCACCCACACCTAACTACACTATACCTGGCTAACTATACTGAAGGCTCCTATACCTAACTACACTAAACCTGGCTACCGATACTGAAGGCCCCTATACCTATCTACCTATACTGAAGGCACTTATACATAGCTACCTAAATGTTGGTAAATCTCCTGGGCTTGGCAAATTTTAAAGTAGCTCGCGAGCCGAAAAAGTGTGGGAACCACTGCCCTAGGCTATGACCTCTTTGGCCTAGGGGCCCGAAACTCACCAGTCATGATCCCCCTAAGAGTCCCTACAATGCTAGAAAAAGAGTAATTTGGGTCATTGTAGATCGCTTCAGTGAGATGGCACACTTTGTGCCACTTCCCGGACTACCTTCAGCTCAGGAATTGGCCAAGTTGTTCATTATACATGTATTCCAATTGCATGGTATCCCTGAAAATATTGTGTCAGACAGAGGGGTCCAATTTGTTTCCCGGTTCTGGCGTGCTTTTAGTGACTTGTTGGATATTAAACTATCGTTCTCTTCAGGGTTTCACCCTGAGACCAATTGGCAGACAGAAAGAACCAACCAATCATTAGAGCAGTACCTACGATGTTTTGTCTCAGACTGTCCGGAAACATGGTTTTGTTGAATTTGCCTTTAATAATTTACCCAACACTTCTACCAAATTATCACCATTTTGGATAATGACAGGTCAGAACCCCAAATTTACTTGTTTTCCATCCTCTCCTTCCTCTTTTCCAGCTCTAGTGGATTGGAGCTCTCATATTCAGCAAATTTAGCCTCAGGTACAGCAAAATCTGAAGAATGCCGTGTCCCGTCAGACAGACTATGCTGATGCCCAACGCTTACCCGAGTTTGGCTAACTATACTGAAGGCCCCTATGTCACGGAACAGCCGTGAGAAACGGGAACGCAATCGGTTTATTGCGCCGATTGCCATTGATTGTAGTCGGGCAAGCAATCAGAGACTGACATTCCTGTTTTTTTAAAAAGGCAGTTTTTTTTCCCCCCTTTACCAGCTGGCAGGAAACCTGGCCCTGTGACTTGCTAATTAAGCCAGAGGTGTAACACTCAGATGTTAATTAACAAACCAGGAGTCTTTTCAGAGCCAAGGAAGCTAATCCCAGCAGGGGGCTATTCAAAACCTGCTTTCACTCCAGACTATCCGGCACCGACCACGGGCCATCTGAATGCATCTGATGTATGGTTTCTTGTCGAATATATGGCAACCGTACATCGCACAGCTATGAAATTCATATATTCTTATTCAGTAAAATCTGGCCATCGTGCTGATATGAAATTCATCGCGATAGCCCGTCCGGTTACCCTTCTCAAGAACGGGGTCAGCTGCACTAGCCATGTCTGATGTCCTATTAATCTGTATTTTCTGGCAAGTATGGATCTGTTATCCCCCTAAATATAACATGTATCGTTTGTGAGTTACGGCAGTTTGTACGTTTAAAACCTAAAATCTCTCAGAGGAAATGAACGGTCATTGGTTGGTAATTCAGAGGGGGCCGGCATTGCCACACCCCCAAACCAGCTTCATCAAAAGTATCTGCGAGGGGCTCTTCCCTCATTCCTCCATTTTCCACCTTGATGAACGCACGGCTACCGTGAGGAACAAGTGGTGGCCATTTTGCTTGGATTTTAAATTGAGCTGAAACAAAGAACTTTGCAGAACTTGAAACCAAGGACTTGATGATTTTCCCACAATAGGACATTTTCCATGAAACTAAGTTTTTTTTCTCCCTTTCTTTTATTTTTCATACTGGCTATTAATGTTTCAATAATTGTTGATTTTAATAATTGTCTGTATATATTAATTATTTATATTGCCTGTGAATAGAAGACTTTATCAAAGTCATTCACTGTTCCGCTACCCTGCTTCTCAGCCGCACAAACTGAACCAGACTTCTGGTGAGACGCTACTATTGTATTGTTGTTATCTAGACAGGATACAGCGTGTTTTAACCGTTTTTATTTGCAGGTTGAGAAATAGTCAGTCAGTAGGGTCCACTGGCCCATACCAGTGGTGGTGGCAGATACCCTGAAATAGTGTGTAAAGTTGTAATTACCGTATCTCACAGGCTCCCTTCTGGTCGGACTGCTGCCCAAATTTCTGTCTGTTTCTGCGCAAAGATCGCGACCAAAGCTTGCATGGTCTGTGTGCTGGAACCGATTGGAAGGCAATTTGCGGTCTGACCACTAGGGCTCCTGTGACACCCTATACCTACCTACCTATACTGAAGGCACGTATACCTAGCTACCTAAAAGTTGGTAGATCTCCTGGGCTTGGCAAATTTTAAAGTAGCTTGCGAGCCAAAAAAGTGTGAGCCGAAAAAGTGTGTCTGCCCTAGGCTATGACCTCATTGGCCTAGGGGCCCGAAACTCGCCAGTCAAGATCCCCAAAGAGTCCCTACAATGCTAGAAAATTTGCCACTGCTGAGCCATCGCCCTTTGAAAAGATTTGAGATTTTTGAAAGTGAAATAGGGAGCCTAATGGAAGCCTATGGCAGAATTCAGCACTTTTGCACCCCTATAATTCTGGTTGGTTATCATCATCACCCGCCGACTTTAGCAGTTAATAGCAAAGGCCCCTTACATCCTAGCAACACCAAATTTGCAGGATATGTTAAAAAGATAGCAGAAAACAATATTTAACGGACTTCCTAGGCCACAAATGTGAAAAAAGTTAACTACCTTTTCATAATCTAGATCCATGGAGGACGCCATCCGTGCCCTCCCGTTCATTCCCCCATGGCTCCCGCAGTAAAACCGGCCCCGGTCGGGCCCCGACCCTTCCAAACGGGTCGGGTTCTCATTGCCTCCTCAATATGGCCGCCACAGATTGCCGCTGCTGTGCAGTCTGCATAGGCGTGATTGCGG
This sequence comes from Hyperolius riggenbachi, assembly GCF_040937935.1. Lineage (NCBI taxonomy): Eukaryota > Metazoa > Chordata > Amphibia > Anura > Hyperoliidae > Hyperolius > Hyperolius riggenbachi. The sequence continues at coordinate 253,872,512 of NC_090655.1, forward strand.
CTGCGCAGCTCTAGGCCCTCCTCCCGCCGCGTCATCAATATGCGTGCATACATCGGACTCATCGGGAGAAAGTGCTAGAGCTGTGCAGCCTCAATCGCGTCTATGCGGACTGCGCAGCTGCGGCAATCTGTGGCGGCCATATTGAGGGGGGAATGAGTTGAGAACCCGACCCGTTCAAAGGGGTCGGGACTCAACCAGGGCCGTTATTAGTGCTGGAGCCATGGCGGAATGAACGGGAGGGTGTGGATGGCGTTCTCAATGGATATGGATTATGAAAAGGTATTTAACTTTGTTTCACATTTGTGGCCTCGGAAGTCATTTAAAAAATGTTTTTATTTTTTTATTTGCTGTGTGTGGGCAATCTGAAAAAAAAAATGGCGTGGGGTCCCCCCTCCCAAGCCTCTGTAACCCCTTGTCCCCCATGCAGGCTGGGATAGCCAGAATGCGGAGCCCCGGCCGACTGGGGCTTCGCACCCTGAGCTATACCAGCCCGCATGGTCCATGGTTTGGGGGGGCTCCGGGGGGGGGGGGAGGGGCGGCCAAGCCTTCCCCTTCCCTTTCCGGAGCCCTTGTCCAATCCATGTACAAGGGGCTCTTCCCCACCTCCGGTGCCCCAGAAGGAGGTGGGGGCGACGACTCCCGGGGGGGGGGGGGGGGTTCATGGTGGCATCTGGGAGTCCCCTTTAAGAAGGGGACCCCAGATGTCCACCCCCCTCCCAGGAGAAATGAGTATAGGGGTACAAAGTATCCCTTACCCATTTCCACAAAAGGGTTAAATGAAATAAAAACACAACCACAAGAAAAGTTTTTTATTATTCTAAATTAACCATAAATACTTACCTGTACCTTTAAAAAAGTTTTCCCACGCCAATATCCACGGTAAATGATCCAACGAACTGTATCCTCTTATGTTGCGATCTTCAATTAAGTTGATTGAAGATCTCCGACGCCTCCCACATAGCAGAGAATGCGTCCTTTTGGACGCATAGCTGCCGGCTCCTGCTGTCTCTCCCCACCTCCTCACCTGTAACACTCGCCTAGCCTGGTACCCATGGGTGCACTGGGTGCCAGGCTAGGTGAGGGTGACAGGAGCAGGCAGGTGGGGAGAGACAGCAGCGGAGCTGGCAACTTCACGTCCTGCTCAGGACGCATTCTCTGCTATACTAACGGTTCATGAATCATCCGGTTCTTTTTATTGTATCGGTTCTTTTTTTTTATGAATCGGCTCATTTTACTTTGAAACTTTAAAATTGATTTTCTCAAAAAGTATAAAGTCTTTTTGAAAAAATTTTTTTCCTCTTGTTCCCATTATTCCACTTAACATTCCCAACAATGTTGGTGTTTCTACTATGTAAGGGGACTTTGCTATTAACAGTTAAAGTCGGCGGCCATTAAAGTCTATGGGCGAACCGAACTTTGAAAAAAAGTTCCTGGTTCTCTGCGAACGTGAACCACCAAAGTTCGCCTGGAACCGTTTGCCGGCGAACCGTTCGCTACATCTCTATAAGCTACACACCAGAAACAACAAAAAAAAAAAAATAACAGCAGGATCAGTCATCTAAATGACTTTTGTAGTCCCTAGTTGGTGAACTGCAAGGAGCAGAACACCTATGGAAGCAGCTACACATCACTGAATAACATAGAACAGTGTCAGCAAGCAATCTCTCTGTCCCTCAATCAGCAGCACAGCTCTCCCTACACTGATTTCAGTCTGACTGTAACATGGCTGCCAGGTTTGTTTCTTTTATGGGGGTGTGGCCAATATGGTAAAAATGCTTAACTGGCTGTCCTGCCTCACCTGACTTGAGGGTGAAGGGTCAAAATATGGCTCCATGTTAAAGTAAAGGGTGAACACAAACTTCACATAAGCTTTGCGGCAAATACCAATGGCAAATGTTTGCCCGGAACTACAGGCCATCACAGTCAGAACATGCTTAGCACAGGATCCACAGACATGTCCATTTGGCAGCTGCAGGTTTCATGAGAACCGAGTCTTACCGATTCCGTCTCCGCCCCAGTGGCTGATTAGCAGAGAATTATAAATGCTGGATTAAAGAAACGCTCCTGGCCAGGAACAAGCGCTTTTCAGCTGACTCCATGATCCGCCATAGCCACAGAAAGAGATAAAAAAACACCTGACACTGCTGATGTTGAATATGTTGCTTTGGAATGTGAAGGCAAAGCCCAATATACCGAGGTGATGAGAGGAGTCAGGCAGTGGGTGCAGGGCACTAAAGCAAGCCTGACATACCGAGGTGATGAGAGGAGTCAGGAAGTGGGGGCAGGGCACTAAAACAAGCCTGACATACTGAGGTGATGGGAGGTGTCAGGCAGTGGGTGCAGGGCACTAAAGCAAGCCTGACATACTGAGGTGATGGGAGGAGTCAGGCAGTGGGTGCAGGGCACTAAAGCAAGCCTGACACACCAAGGTGATGGGAGGAGTCAGGCAGTGGGTGCAAGGCACTAAAGCAAGCCTGACATACTGAGGTGATGAGAGGAGTCAGGCAGTGGGTGCAGGGCACTAAAGCAAGCCTGACATACTGAGGTGATGAGAGGAGTCAGGCAGTGGGTGCAGGGCACTAAAGCAAGCCTGACATACTGAGGTGATGAGAGGAGTCAGGCAGTGGGTGCAGGGCACTAAAGCAAGCCTGACATACTGAGGTGATGAGAGGAGTCAGGCAGTGGGTGCAGGGCACTAAAGCAAGCCTGACATACTGAGGTGATGGAGGAGTCAGACAGTGGGTGCAGGGCACTAAAGCAAGCCTGACATAGTGAGGTGAGGGGAGTCAGGCAGTGGGTGCAGGGCACTAAAGCAAGCCGGACATACCGAGGTGATTGGAGGAGTCAGGCAGTGGGTGCAGGGCACTAAAGCAAGCCGGACATACCGAGGTGATTGGAGGAGTCAGGCAGTGGGTGCAGGGCACTAAAGCAAGCCTGACATACCCAGGTGATGGGAGTCAGGCAGTGGGTGCAGGGCACTAAAGCAAGCCTGACATACCCAGGTGATGAGAGGAGTCAGGCAGTGGGTGCAGGGCACTAAAGCAGGCCGGACATACAAGGGTGATGAGAGGAGTCAGGCAGTGGGATGCAGGACACTAAAGCAAGCCTGAGATACTGAGGTGATGGGAGGAGTCAGGCAGTGGGTGCAGGGAACTAAAGCAAGCCTGACATACAAGAGTGATGAGAGGAGCAAGGCAGTGGGTGCAGGGCACTAAAGCAAGCCTGACATACTGAGGTGATGGGAGGAGTCAGGCAATGGAATGCAGGGCACTAAAGCCTGACAGCCGTTTCACACTAGCGGACACTTTTTTCTAGGCTGGATCACTGTACAGCCATAATTCTGGGTATTTAAACCCAGTGCTGCATACTTACAGGTAACTGACATCACATTACTTCACGTCTGGGCCTAAGGCCGTGCATCTTAGCTGTGTCAGACACACAGGAAGAACTGAGATGCAGGCAATTCCCTATAGTGTCCTTGGTTGCTAAGCAACCAGGGATCGCACTAAGGTGGCAGAACAATGACATATGGGCATCAGCGACGGAACTATATTAGCAGAAATGTAACAATTTATTAGTTCAATCAGCGCTGCTGACATTAGCAAAAGGCCACTGCAAAGGTCTCAGAGGAAAAGAGGGCAGTCCAGTGTGAGAGAATAAAGAGACCTTTCTCTTCCTCGGGGTGTCTGTATTGCTATTGTTAGTAAGATGTCACCATATATACTCATGAATGATAGTTATAGATGGCAAAAATCTAACATGAGCACATAGCATAACCCCTAATATCACCAGTCTGTGAGCAGTGACAGTCATACCAGCAATACAAATACACATTCTATATTTACTGCTGATTACTCACCTGTTCTGACCTCTGTAACAGTGTCCTCTTCTTTACTTGTCCTCATCATGTCCTCTTCCTCCATAGACTGCTGATCACTCCTCACATATGTCTCTTCTTTCTCCGTACTTGTCCCCATCATGTCACCCTCCTCCATAGACTGCTGATCACTCCTCAAATATGTCTCTTCTTCCTCTTTAATCGTCCTCATCATGTCATCCCCCTCCAGAGACTGCTGATCACTCCTCACATATGTCTCTTCTTCTTCTTTTTTAATTGTCCTCATCATGTCACCCTCCTCCATAGACTGCTGATCATTCCTCACATATGTCTCTTCTTCTTCCGTACTTGTCCCCATCATGTCACCCTCCTCCAGAGACTGCTGATCACTCCTCAAATATGTCTCTTCTTCCTCTTTAATCGTCCTCATCATGTCACCCTCCTTCATAGACTGCTGATCACCCCTCACATATGTCTCTTCTTCCTCTTTAATCGTCCCCATCATGTCACCCCCCTCCATAGACTGCTTATCATTCCTCACATATGTCTCCTCTTCTTCTTTTTTAATTGTCCTCATCATGTCACCCTCCTCCATAGACTGCTGATCATTCCTCACATATGTCACTTCTTCTTTCTCTTTACTTGTCCTCATTATGTCACCCTCCTCCATAGACTGCTGATCACTCCTCACATATGTCTCTTCTTCCTCCGTACTTGTCCTCATTATGTCACCCTCCTCCAGAGACTGCTGATCATTCCTCACATATGTCTCTTCTTCTTTTTTAATTGTCCTCATCATGTCACCCTCCTCCATAGGCTGCTGATCACCCCTCAAATATGTTTCCTCTTCTTCCTCCTTAACCACAACATTTCCATTTATAAGTTCTCCACCCTAAGTGCACAAAATGAGAGATAATGTAAAATGTGAACACAGGAATAAAGAATGTGACACGGTTTGTAGTATCCGGGGACCCTCATCCCCACCTACCTGATAATGGTGGGGGGTGGTCTGATCTTCCTGTTGACAATCCTGGGGATAAAGAGGACCTGTACATCTCTCTGGTGGGTTTCTGTTACTTGATCCATCTGAAGGAAACACACACTGACTGAATACAGCTGAAACTTGAAAAATTAGAATTTTGTGCAAAACTCCATTTATTTTAGTAATTCAACTTAATGAATGATATCTACACACAGAGGCTGGGTCTGCCTATACTGCCCAGCCTCTGTTGCTATCTAAAGCCCCCCTAAGTTCCCCCTGCGCTCTACTGCCCCCCATAAATCACAGCCGCGCTGTCGACACGCAGCGTGTCGCAGTGGGCTGTGTTTACCTCTTGCTGTCACTCTTGCCGCTCCCCCCGCCTCCTGCATAGCTTCGGTCCCACCCCGTCCCTTCCCTCCCCGCTGATTGGAGGGAAGGGACGCGGGCGGGGACCAGTGCTATGTAGGAGGCGGGGGGAGCGGCGAGAGTGACAGTACAGAGGTAAACACAGCCCGCTGTGTGTCGACAGCGCGGCTGTGATTTATGAGGGCACAGCAGAGCGCAGGGGGAACTTAGGGGGGATTGAGATAGCAACAGAGGCTGGGCAGTATAGGCAGACCCAGCCTCTGTGTGTAGAGATCATTCATTAAACACCACCTCGGGTTCTTTTTAAAAGTTGAAGCTAATATATGCAATAGACTCATTACATGCAAATCAATATATTTCAAGCCTTTGTTTTAATTTTGATGATTATGGCTTACAGCTTATGAAAACCCTTAAAGAGACTTAGAGATGAGTCTCACCGCAGTTTTTTTACTTACCCGGGGCTTCCTCTAGTCCCAAAAGCATGGATGCATCCCTCGCTATCCTCCTGTGATCTCCCGTTCAGGCGCGGTGAACCCCGGCATCAGACTCAGTGACGTCAATCCGGGTCTACTGCGCGCAGGAGGTCCGTGTATGCGACCCTGACTGGCTTGGACTGCACCCATTACCGGGGCTCACCGCAGCTAAACGGGAGATTGCAGGAGGCCAGTGAGGGACGCATCTGTGCTTATGGGGCTGGAGGAAGCCCCGGGTAAGTAAAAAACTGTGGTGAGACTCATTTCTGAGCCTCTTTAAAGGATACCACAACCGAACGGTTGTGGTAAAATTGACTGCAGCACTGTGTAGGGTAAAAGGAGTACATACCTTCCGTGCCTCCAGCCCCCCTCCGTCTGCCGCCGTTCTTAGTTTATAGATGCCGGTGTCCGGCGACTTTCCTGACCCTTACCCCGGACATACTGCGCCCTGTGTGTGCAGTATGTCCTTCCCCCTTGCTTCTGGCCGGCGCATAGTGCGAGGCTCAGAAGCACGTTGTCCCCTTTCTGCTGCTGATTAGCATGTGACGCTCTGTGTAATGGAGCGCACACGCAGCAGAAAGGGGACAGCGTGCTTCTGAGCCTCGCACTATGCGCCGGCCAGAAGCAAGGGGGAAGGACATACTGCACACACAGGGCGCAGTATGTCCGGGGTAAGGGTCAGGAAAGTCGCCGGACACCGGCATCTATAAACTAAGAACGGCGGCAGACGGAGGGGGGCTGGAGGCACGGAAGGTATGTACTCCTTTTACCCTACACAGTGCTGCAGTCAATTTTACCACAACCGTTCGGTTGTGGTATCCTTTAAAAATCAACATCTCAGACCATTCGTATATTGAGAAAATGTTCAATATCCTAGGCTCAGAGTGTCAGACTCTAATCAGCTAATTAATCCAAACTAATCCAAAACACCTGCAAAGGGTTCCTATTTCATATATTAGTTTCACCTAAGTTGAAGTACTGAAATAAATGGACTTTCACCTGTGCATTGTCTCCATGTGTTTATCAAATGATGGAGGGGATCTCAGTCTGCACTCTTCTTTACATGACATGACAGTCTCCTCTTACCTGGTGATGTGAGGGGCAGCTGATTCTCCATCATGGTGTCCTTGTAGAGGTCCCTGTGTCCTTCTATATACTGGCACTCCTCCATGGAGAAACAGACAGTAACATCCTGACCGCTTTTAGGAACCTGACACATACAATGATACAGTCACTACCCAGACACACCCCTTGCTGTTACTGGATAATATCCCATAATTCCCAGCACTGCTCACCTCTCCTGTCAGAAGCTCCATCATCTTCCTGGTGATTTCCAGAATCTTCTGCTTGTTGTGTCTCTCAGATATCAGGGATTGAGGTGGGGGCACCGTGATGGTCACATGATCACCAGACTTTACTGGAGGAAAACTCTGTATAGAAAGACCAACAATAATGTCACATGATCTCCCCAAATCCTTCTAACCTCTCCAGTCAGCTGTGTGCAGGGCCGGGACAAGGTTCCCCAGCACTAGAGATGGAGAGTCCTCCAGCTGTGCCCCCCAGTGTAGGTAGCAGATGTAGCCCCAGTATTAAAGGAAACCTCACTTATAAAAATATTTAAGGGAGGTTTAAAATTATGCCTCCTTGTAGGGTCTCCTTTGTCTCCATGTATGGGTCTATCTTGCAGATATCATTGCCGCACAGCTGCAGTTTAAAGTGGCCAAGAGTCCAGTGCATTGCTGATCACTGCTGCATGCTGGGAGAGGTAGTTAATGTTTCTACATTTCCCAGCATGCACCACGCTACATTTTGACGCTGTGCGGCAGTGACTTCTGCAAGATGGACACCTTCATGGAGATGGGGTTATGGAGCAGCCCTCTTAGGTAAGTTAATTTAACGCTGACTCCCTTCTTACCCCCCCCCCCCCCCTCCACACACACACACACTATACATCATTTACAAACCTCTCTGGTGGGAGGGGGAAGGAATATTGGATTTAAAACAAAATAAAATAAGGTGGCTTACCTCAATGACAAGATCTTAGTATACACACAGAGATATTTATTTAGCACAGGCAACACATTTCACGGCTCTAAGCCCGCTTTCTCAGGCCAATAACAGTGCCAATTGCAATAGACGATCAGCAAAGGGAGCCTCTTTTTAAATTTTATCTTGTTTTTACTCCAAATATATTCATACTGTGGCACTTATTTACCCAAATTGTGCTTTACGTACCCCCCAACATACCCTGTTGGAGGGGTGTAGACAGACCACACATGGTTTAAACCATAGTAATAATCTGTCATTTTTACAAAGGAGAGCGACCACACCCAGGTCTGGCTGGACCACCCCGAGTGGAGGCGGGTTTGTTCTCTCCACCTGCTTCCTGTGGTCAGTTGCCCCTCTGCAACCCACCTTTGTGAGGAGTACAATTACCTTACCTGTTGGTATCTCCTATATGAAAACATATTGCACTATTGGGCTCCCATTATTTTGTCTCCCGTGTCTTTTCCTCTAGGGTGCTGAGACACCCCTACTACTCTAGATAGCCAGAGAAGCCCCCAGTATAAGATGGTGCCCCTACCCAAGTTAGACAGCCAGATTACCTCCCCAGTATATAGCAGTCCCCTCCTCTGATTAGCTAACCAAATGTACCCCAGTATTAGGTAGGCCCCTCCCAAAGTTAGAAAGCCAGATTGGCCCCCAGTATATGGTAGCCCCTCCCCAGTTAAACTAGCCAGATGTGCCTATGGTGTTATGCTGCCCCCCCCCCCTCCAAGCAAGATAGCTATAAGAGCCCCCACTATTAGGCAGAGTCCTACCCAAGTTAGATAGCCAGATGTGCCCCCCAGTATTGGGTAGTCCCCACCCAAGTTTAGCTAGCCAAATATGTGCGCAGTATTAGGTAGCTGCCCCCCCCCCCCGCCATCCCCAATATAGATAGCCAGATCAAACTCCCAGTATTAGGTAGCCCCCTTCCCAATGTTAGATAACCAGATCAGCACCAAGTATTAGGTAGCCCCCTCCCCTACCCAGTTTAGCTAGCCAGCCACTTCCAGTCTCAGAGCAGGGTGCTCATCTATGGGGACCTCAATGCTAGAACTGGCACAGAGAAGGACTACCTGACCTCTGAGGAAAACACATACACACTTGAAGGAGAGAGCTATTACCAGGAATCAATGCAGACAGCAAAAAACAGCTATGACAAGACAGTAAACAAAAATGGGAAAACCCTTTTGAACCTGTGCCGGAGCCTTGGCCTATACATAATGAATGGGGGAACCAGGGGTGACTCTCTTGGGAGATTTACTATGAACTCCCACATGGGCAGCAGTGTGGTAGACTATGCCATCCCAGACATGGACAGTATAAACATCAATGCCCTCATAGTCACCCCTGAAACACACGTGTCAGACCACAACCAAATACTGCTGTACCTGAAATCCACTGATAAGCCAACCACACAGCAACCTGGTCAGACCAGTCTCTACAAGCTGCCACCAGCCTTCAAATGGCCCATACAGTCTGTGAAATATTATATTTTGATAAAGTTTAATTGACAAGGATCCTGTTGATTGGACTTATGTCTGAGGTTATTTAACTAGTGGAAGTAATCTCCCATTTGGAAATATTGTAAGGTGAGCAAGGGATCTATGGAAAGGTGGTTTGGCTTCTATTATAGTTCAAGAGTCTTTATCATCTCTTTTCTGTCTTAAAAAGTTGTTTAAAGGAGAAGCATATGCCATTCCGACCCCCATAGTAATACGAGATGCTTTCTCCCCCACAAGGTAACCACCTAGTGGTTGTCCTAGTAAACAGCATGTATTTCCAGATCCATTAACATGTGTTGAGGGTGACAGCAGCATGAATGCTGAAAGTAAAGAGGATGAAGAAGAAGAGCTTACTCACAGGGAATTAATTAAAAAAGAAATGCTAGATAGAGCTAGAAAATTAAAATTAAAAATACATGATCAGTTGATGAAGATATTTAAGATGCTTCCACCTTTTAATAAAAGTTTGGATGCCGTTGAATTGATTACAATATTTGAAGATTTCACGGACAGGTTCAATTTGTCCCAATTACAGAAAAACACTGTGTTCCGTTTGTGGTTACCTAGTCACATGAGTAAACGTTTAGAACCAAGTGTTATTTTATCAGCTGGAGGTGACGAAAGACACCACACTGAGGACGATAGACTAAGACAGTTATTAAAGTTCATGACAGGAGATGAAGTTCCAAATTTGGATTTGTTAGAGTCATTAAAGGCTACTCTTGAAACTGATCCTTTTGAATTCAAACAGAAATTCTTAAAGATATATAACATGTTGTTTACAGTAGAGGATGAGTCAGATTTAGCTTTAAGAAAAGCTTTTGTTAAGAAATTTCAGTATTTGGATCCCATCTCAGCTACTATCGCGGTAGAAAAAGAGAATCTGAATCAAATAGCTGCGTTCATTGACAAAATTCGCAGGCAGATCAGAACTAAGAATATCAAAGCTAAAATTTCTGCTAATAAAAATGTTGAAATGCAGGGAGGAGACTTGGGTAAGGTCTCTTTTACAAAACCAGCTGATGCTGCCCCCTGCAGGAATGAGAAGGAGAAGCAGTCATACCAAAGATCTCCAATGGTTTGTTATTATTGCAATAAGCCTGGACACACTAAATGGAAATGTTTTAGATTTTTGAATGATGTGCAAATGCGGAAGAACTTTGGCAAAGAAAATGGATTGGTCAATTTTCAATCCAAACCTTCTGCTCCTGCTGCAGAGGTAGAAGTTCAGGCATCTTCACCATATGCACCTCTGATCAAACAGTTACATGAAATCAAGATCAGCTATGATGGTAATGATGATAATGACAGGTTTCAGTCAGTGGGGCTGTTAAAAACTCCGTGACTAGCAGAGGTTAAACCAATCAGGAACTTGGAATTTGTAGCACCTTTATTTTTAGACAATTGTGGGAGACCATTTGTAAAAGCCATTTTAGAGGGAGAGGAATTTTTATTTTTGCTAGACACAGGCGCTCAGATCAGTGTCACAACAAAAGATTTGCCATTACAGCCTGGGGCAAATACATGCGCAGTTGTGGGCTTTGATGGGAAGACAGGTAACAGAGCTACTTTGTGTAGAAATGTGTCTTTTGAAATTCCAGGTTATTTGCAGACTGAAATTGATATTTGGCATTACAAAGGGGCGGAATCGATAATTGGATCGGATGAAATGACGAAAAGAGGCTGGGTTTTGGACCTGGGCAATGCAGTAATTTGGAAAGATTCTATCAACCGTAAACCTGTGTTGCTAGACCCTAACGATTTCCATGAAGTGAGTAGCATTTGCATGACAGAAGTCAAAACCACCTGTCGTAAATGGCCTGAGGTTGATGACAATCCAAGTTTGACAGCTGTCATACAAAAGTATCCTCAGTTATGGGCTCAGTTTCGAAGTGAAGTGGGGACAATGAAAGATGTTGTAGTCAACATTGAGGGCAAAGACCCTCCCCCTCAAAAGCAGTACAAATTGCCGCCAGATGCGATTGAACCGATCGGAAAACTAATTAAAGATTTATTAGATCAAGGCGTAATAAGAAAGGCAAATTCTGTATGTAATTTTCCGGTTTGGAGTATTGTCAAGCGCGATCAAACGTATAGATTTCTGTTGGACTTACGTATGCTTAATAAATATACTCCAAACATTACGACGATAGTTTCCAGTACGCCAGATGTCATGTCAAAATTGTCAGCTAATGCCAAATATTTTTCAAGTCTGGACATAGCCAATGGATACTTCTCCATTAAATTGGCAAGAAGTTGTCAATACAAATTTGCTTTTAGTTACAACAACGAACAATTTATATTTACACGTCTGCCTCAAGGTTTTCATTCTTCAAGTTCAATTTTCTGTCAAGCAATGACAAAGGTTTTGTCAAAATTCTCGAGGCCAGATTGTATTATATCGTACATCGATGACATTTTACTTTTCAGTGAGACAGAGAGTGAGCATTTGCAATTGTTAGATGAATTGTTCATGATTTTGTCAGAAGCAGGTCTGAAATTGAATACCAGCAAGGTAAAACTTTTGAAAACTGAAGTGGAATTCTTGGGAGTGAAAATAGGCCATGGTGTAAGACAGCCATTGCAGGAAAGGGTTAAAGCTGTCATGTCACTTCCCATTCCAACCAATCACAAAGCACTGAGACAATTCCTTGGTCTTGTAAATTACTCGCGAGAATTCATAGAAGGCTTTGCTGAAAAAGCAGCGGTTTTGTATGAATTGTTGCAAGGAGAAAGTAAAGATTGTTTTGGCCCATGGGAAGATCGACACTTGCAGGCATTTGAAAATTTGAAAAAGGCTTTGCAAAATGCACCAGCACTAGCAACAATTGATAAGTCACCAGAAGCTAGTTTTGCTATTCAAGTGCATGTTTCAGATGTGTCCATTTCAGTGGTTCTTTTACAAAAACAAAGTGGAAACTGGAGAATATTGGGATATTTCTCTAGACTGTTGACACCTGTGGAAAAAGGATTTGATGTTTGTGTCAGACATCTGCTGGGAGTTTATTATGCAGTGAAGGCAACTGAACATATTGTGGGATTTAATAACATCATTTTGCAGACTCCCCATTCTACTTTGAAACTTTTGCTAGAGAGGAATTTGCCAGGCGTGACTAACCAAAGATTCAATCAGTGGTTATTAGCTTTGTCGACAAAACAAATCCAGGTAGATCACAATGCTAAGTACATTCTTCCTCAACTTATGGATTATCAAGGGCAAGAGCATGTATGTCCTTGTGAGGGTTCAGAAACTTTTCCTTCTCTCTTCCGGCGGGAGGAGCAAAGGTCTGATGAACCAGTGTTTGTAGATGGTTCTAGACATCAAGATGATGGGAAGTATTGTACAGGCTATGCGATCTGGTATCCTAAGAGAGGTTATGCGATCCAGCATAAATTACCTGGTTATTACTCAGCACAAAGAGCAGAATTGCAAGCTGTCAAAACAGTGCTGGAATTGGATGAAAAGGAGAATAAGAATCCTTTAGTGATTTACACTGATTGTTCTTGGTTGACACGTTCATTGCTAGACTATTTGCCAATTTGGAAGAGAAGGGGTTTTGTAGATTCATCTAACAAGGCTCTTGTGTATAAAGACATGTTACAATCGATTATCGAGATTGCAGAAAGAAATCCTTTAGCTTATGCGATTATAAAGGTTCCCGCTCACAGTAAAGATGATAGTGAGTTGTCTGAAGGTAATAATTTGGCAGATATGTTGGCCAAAGAAGCAGCAATGAGAGGTGTAGAGATAGAACAGGAAAAGTCTAAATTGATTGTCGCAGCTGCCAGAAAAGATGATGATGTCACAAAGGTAGCACAAAGGTTTGCAGCAGAGCAGGCTAAAGATCCTTCTTTAGTGGTTCAAATGACAGATCCTAAATCTCCTTTTGTTTGCAAGGATCAAATGTTGTTTTACGAATTGAGAGGAATTCTGTATCCAGTAATTCCCAAACATTTACAAGTGGAATTTGTTAAATTCAATCATAATAGTTTGGGACATTTGGGCCAGGAAAAGTTGTTAGAAGTTTTGAAGGAGAAGTTTTATTGGGAGAAAATGGAAGAAACAGTGCAGAATGTAGTTCAGTCATGTTTGATTTGTGCACAGATAAATCCCAGGCCAAAAGGACAGAAACCACCTTTGCAGAGAACTCCACCTGCAGATGGTCCTTGGTCTACATTGCAAATTGATTTTATAGGTCCATTGCCTATGGGTAAACAAGGTTTGAGATATGCATTGGTAGTGGTTGATGTTTTTTCAAAATGGGTAGAAGTTATTCCCTTGAGAAAAGATGATGCATTGAGTACTGCTAGGGCTCTAGTCAGTCATGTGTTTGCAACATGGGGAATTCCACAAAATGTATCCAGTGATAGAGGTACACATTTTACAGGAAAAGTGATGCAAGCAATGTGTAATATCATGGGAGTTAAGCAACAATTCCATGTGCCTTATCACCCACAGTCAGCAGGCATTGTGGAAAGGATGAATAGGACAATTAAGCAAAGAATTGCTAAAATGCTAATGGAAAAAGGAAATACTTGGGTAGATGCCATTCCTTTTGTTTTGATGGGTATTAGGAGCACTCCTAATGCAACTACTAAATACACTCCTTTTGAGTTGATGACAGGAAGGAAAATGCCACTTTTGTTTCCTCAGGAACCAAGGTTGTCTACTCCACAGAGAGAGGCTATAGAAAAAACGAAATGGTTACAGTTGTTGCAGGAAAATTTGAATGCAATTTTGCCACATGCTGCGTCTCATATGCAGAAAATGGTGCCACCTCATAATTCAAAATTTGTGAAAGGGGCATTAGTGATGGTCAAAATGTTTAAAAAACCAGGACCATGGCACAGTAATTGGGAAGGTCCTTTTGAAATTATTGATACATTGGGCCAAGTGATGATTAAAATTAAGAGACCTCAAATCTCTGCTAAAAATGTTCGTAGGCAGCAAGAAATGTGGGTTCATGTAGATCAATGCAAATTGTATGTTACAAAATAATGATGCTGCATTTGTTTTGCAGGTATCATGTCTGGGCATAAATCCAAATGGAAGAAGATTAATCCAAAGAATGGATTAAAGGGGGATGCCTTGAAAGACAAAGCAACAGACGTTTTCTCGATGTTTATTTTTTATGTGACTTTGATTACTTCAGTGATCCATTGTTTAACAGTGACAGTGCAAGCTGAAGAAACAAATTTAAGCTCTGAAGTTTCGATGAAGGAAAAGACACTATCCAGAGGAAAAGGCTATTCTTATGAAGAGTTTTTTAAAGAAAGCACTGTAGATACCACAAATGACATTGTAGGATGTTTCTGCCTAGGGTCAGATAATGATTGTTGTTTACAATTGTTTTTCCAACATAATACAAATATAGGTGTCCAAGCAGTGATAGAATCAAGAAATGTATTCACTAAATTGACAGGACAATATATCCATAATGAAATAACAGGAAATATAAATTGTAGTTTAACTGAATTTAATTTCTGGTATGTACAAATCAAGGGCAATGACTCAGCAGTTTGGTCTGGAAATTTTACCAAAGGAACTGGAAGTGAATATAAGAAAGGGGAAAAGGGAGAAAAGGATGTTTTATTGTCCGAAGGTGTAATGGTATTCTTATTTCCTAATAGTAATGCCATTAAAAGTGATGCTGAAGGAGATATTAATAGATTTTGGAAATTTCAAATATCCAGAGGAGATGTAGTAGCAAATATAAAAATTAATTTGACCGTGACAAATATAGAGTATCCAGAGATTAAAGTTATGCCACGTTTTTTAGAAATCAGAGAAGGATATAAGGATATACAATTGATATGCAATACTAGTGTATTGTTACCTCCAAATGCAACTTTAACATGGAGTAAAAATAATAAATTTCTAGGAAATTTTTATAAGGGTAATATCCATGTGATTAATCAAGGTGCTAAAGGTAGTGTAAAATGGATAAATTCTAAATTGGTTTATTCTTTAAATGAAGTGGCTATGGAGGATAATGGAACCTATAAATGTTGTATTAGTTTACAAGGATTTCCTACTAAATGTGATATGACTCAAATCACAGTAAAATCTCCTGAAAGGACCATTTGTAATGATAAAAAATTCTACATTGCAAGTCCTTTTCAATTCAATCATTTCCAGACCAAGCCATTGTTAAGAGAAGGTAGATTTGTGATAATTGTTTGGAAGTTTAATATTTCAAGTTGGAAAATTTCCACAAGATATCCAATATGCCAAAATTATCTTGCAAATTCGATACATGGAATGGAACAATGGTTTGAAAATAGTTTTGAAACTTTCCCTAGGAACAAACGAGGTATTATAGAAGGTATTTTAGGAGGCGCAGGAACCATTGGTGCCATAACTAACAGCTTGGATGTAAAAACTTTGAAATCTGATTTAGAAACAGTGGGTTTGTTAGGAGGTAAAGGATTAAAGGTGCAAAGGAATATAAACCAATTGATGGAGCATATGATAATACAAACTGCATCTGTATTAGGTTCTTCTGTATCACATTTGCAAGATATAGCTTTAATGTTGATTGATAGTGAACAGAAATCACAGTTGGCAAGGATATGTTTGGAAACCCAAACTGAATATTCAACAAATTTTAAAATTATAGCACAGGCTTTCCAAGGAGGAATAACACCTCTAGGAATACTACGAAATTTACCTAAGAAATATAAATATGCGTTAAATCATATAGATTTGTGGATTAATAAATGGTACGGATGCAATCAGTATGAATGCATTAGTACATCAATGATACCAATAGCGGGGAAAGAACAAATTTTAGTGCCTGTGACTATATTAGGGGTTCCAGTGAGTAATACACAATTATTGTATTATCAAATGTTTTATAATGATTTTGCCATGGATGAAAACAGTAATAATGTTGATCAATTAGATTTATCATCGTGTTTACATTTTCAATCAAAGGTTATTTGTTTGCCTAATCAGGGAAAACCTATTTATCATTCATGTTATCACAATCAGAGTCTGTGTACTGCAAGGATTGAAAGGGTTAACACTCACACTGATCTAATCACACACGTGGAACAAAGAAAGATATGTTTTCAAGTAATGTCCAGTGAAGAAATGGTTAAAGGGCATTTTAAATCGTGTGTTCATTCAGAAAAGTTAGTTAGAGGTTTGTACTGTATAGAAGGGGACATAAATGCAGTTAGTTTAAATGATTTAAGAATCAATATCACATCTTTGATATCTGAAGATGTTGATAGTCTCCCTATACAATATAATGTCTCACAAATAAATGAATTTCCCTGGGATAAATGGACACAAGAAATAATTAAAGACAAAGGATTGTTGTTAACCCTAACTAAAGAGTTGCATGCGGCAGAAATTAGATTTAACCATCAGCAAGGAATATTGGAAAATGTAGAACATGATTTTATCACATTTTCTAGTACGTCTTTTTGGAATAGTTTGAAAAAATCGATAAGAACTTTAGGGAATACTTCAGTGTTATCAGCTGCAGGAAATTTATTATTACATCCTATATTCCTTTTGTTTATTATAATAATATTTTGTATTATATGTCAAATACTTTTAGCATTTAGAATTAGGAAATTTTATAGACTAATCAAAATAGAAATTAGGGAAATGGAATTATATATCAGAACTATGATTCAAAGGAAATTAAGACAATTGATTAATGTGGACAGAGATTTTGGAGATAGAGGAGCTTTACCAAATCTTCATAGACCAGTATGAATGGATACGAATGTGACGTGAATGGGAATTATGAATGAATTTAAAATATTATAATATTTTCAAGGGGGAGATATGAAATATTATATTTTGATAAAGTTTAATTGACAAGGATCCTGTTGATTAGACTTATGTCTGAGGTTATTTAATTAGTGGAAGTAATCTCCCATTTGGAAATATTGGAAGGTGAACTAGGGATCTATGGAAAGGTGGTTTGGCTTCTATTATAGTACAAGAGTCTTTGTCATCATTTTTCTGTCTTAAAAGTTGTTTAAAGGAGAAGCATATGCCACTCCAACCCCCATAGTAACACGAGATGCTTTCTCCCCCACAAGGTAGCTAGCCATCTGGCTTCTATTATTGAGAGTTGGGGGTAGGGAAATTCCTTTGAGCCAGAGCTGGGCAAAGTAACTTGTATAATTCTCTTTCAAACGTCTGAATAGGGTTACATGAGGAAGCTAACAAGATTGTATTTGTATAATAATTATAGTATCTTTAGAATAGTGAGTTATATGTAAGAACATATATATATAGTTAGTAATGAGTAGATAGATTATAATAAGTACATTTGTTTAGTATATAAATTTATATGTGTTAGTAGATAGAACTAAAGTATCATTTGAATCAACCAATCAGAAGGCAGCTTGGAATCTGAGACGTCAGAAGTTAGGTTGTTATTTAAATAAGGAGAAGGGGGGTTGAGCTGACACACACGCTGGTCATTCTTAGATGGACTTTGGACTGATGCACACATATCTAAGTCCTACTATTCTCACAGACATTTCAAGACAAAGAAACTTTATTTAATTCTTATTTTATTTAAGATCTTTAATAACTCTTTTTATTTTACTTAGAAGATTTGTACTATGGACTTTGTATATTTATAAACTGAAACAATAAACCTCATTAAAAGGTGATTTTTGTTCAACGCCTATCTATCTGGAGAACAAAGACATTTGCTGGAAATTTTTATAAAAGCTTCAATTATAACAGCAGGAAAAATAAGATCAAAGCGGTATGCCTGTCACCATTATGGGCATGCTGCCTAGGAGGTTTTCTGAGCTATAGGTGTCCCCAATATAGGTTAGCAAGGTATAGGTACCTCCGTAGTAATTAGCCAGCAAAAGGTAACTTAGTATATGTGTCCCCCACCCTCTGATTCCCCCCTGATCCCCAGCGCTGTTACTTGTTGTGCCTCTCTCCAGGGATCGCAGCACCCATCCCTCATGATGCCGGGTCCCAATTCTCTGCACAGAGAAGACCCGAGCTGTGTGGAGGAGAGCAGCAATCGCTGGAGAGAGGCACAGTAAGTGCCGAGGATCGGGGGATGGAGGACACATATACTAAGACACCTATTGATGGCTAAGTACTATGGAGGTACCTATACCTTGATAACCTATACTGGGGGACATTTAAATCTGGCTACTTATACCTGGCTGCTAGGCACACCTGTACATGTCTTCCTATACTGGGGATGCCAGAGTCACACAGCATCATCAACATATGGTGGCAAACTATGTTTTTTTTTTTTTGTATTGAATTTAAACAATAACCTACAGAAGATTCTGAAGACAGGTGAGCACTGCGCAGTGGGCGACACAGGACAGGTAACATATAAATGCACACATGGAGGGTACCTTTATACACTGGGGGGCAGCGGTGAGGTGGCGGGCTCCCCCAATTCCAAGAGATATCATGCTGAAATCAATTGGGAATTGGCCTGCAGTGTATGGGCAGCCGATAGACCTTTCTCTAATCAGATCTGATCAGAGAGATATTTGTCTCCTAGTCGAACCTGCCCATCATCGCTAGATGTATGGCCGCCTTTACATTTGTATTAGTGCAGGCTGAGAAGCTGCAGCTCAGAAGTGTAAATGATCAGAGATTTATTTTGCGGAGAAATTCTGGGGCTACATCTGCTACCTACATGGGGGGGGGGGCGGGGCACAACTGGAGTAGGAGCACTTTGGACTCTCTGCCTCTTGTCCCGGCCCTGCACACAGCTGAGTGGAGAGGTGAGGAGGATTTTGGGAGGTCATGTGACATTATTGTTGGTCTTTCTATACAGAGTTTTCCTCCAGTAAAGTCTGGTGATCATGTGACCATCACTGTGCCCCCACTCCACTCCGAGTCACCTGAGAGACACAACAAGCAGATGATTCTGGAAATCACCAGGAAGATGATGGAGCTGCTGACAGGAGAGGTGAGCGGTGTTGGGAATTATGGGATATCATCCAGTAACAGCAAGGGGTGTGTCTGGGTGGTGACTGTATCATTGTATGTGTCAGATTCCTAAAAGGTGTGAGGAAGTCACGGTTTGTTTCTCCACTGAGGAGGGTCAGTATAGAGATGGACACAAGGATTTCTACAAGGACATCATGATGGAGAATCAGCCGCCCCTCACATCACCAGGTAAGAGGAGACTTCCATGTCATGTAAAGAAGAGTGCAGACCTAGATCCCACCCATCATCTGATAAACACATGGAGACAATGTATTCAGTCACTGTGTGTGTTTCCTACAGATGGATCCAGTAACCCACCAGAGAGATGTACAGGTCCTCTGTATTCCCAGGATTGCCAACAGGAAGATCCCACCATCCCCCACCATTATCAGGTCGGTGGTGCTGAGGGTCCCCAGAGACTCCAAACCATGACACATTCTTTCCTCCTGTGTATGCTGTTATCTGAGTTTACATTTTATATTATCTCACTTTGTGCACTTAGGGTGGAGAACTTGTACATGGAAGTGCTGTGGTTAAAGAGGAAGAAAAGCCATATGTGTCGAGTGATCAGAAGCCTATGGAGGAAGGTGACATGATGAGGACCATTAAAGAGGAAGAAGAAGAGACATATGTGAGGAGTGATCAGCAGTCTGTGGAGGAGGGTGACATGATGAGGACAATTAAAGAGGAAGAAGAAGAGACATATGTGAGGAGTGGTCAGCAGTCTGTGGAGGAGGGTGACCTGATGAGGACAAGTAAAGAGGAAGAGACATATGTGAGGAGTGATCAGCAGTCTATGGTGGAGGGCGACATGATGA
This sequence comes from Hyperolius riggenbachi, assembly GCF_040937935.1. Lineage (NCBI taxonomy): Eukaryota > Metazoa > Chordata > Amphibia > Anura > Hyperoliidae > Hyperolius > Hyperolius riggenbachi. The sequence continues at coordinate 253,892,492 of NC_090655.1, forward strand.
CGACAAGTAAAGAGGAAGAAGAAGAGACATATGTGAGGAGTGATCAGCAGTCTATGGAGGAGGGCGACATGATGAGGACAAGTAAAGAGGAAGAAGAAGAGACATATGTGAGGGGTGATCAGCAGTCTATAGAGGAGGGAGACATGATGAGGACAGTTAAAGAGGAAGAACAGACGTATGTGAGGAGTGATCAGCAGTCCATGGAGGAGGGTGACATGATGAGGACAATTAAAGAGGAAGAAGAAGAGACGTATGTGAGGAGTGCTCAGCAGTCCATGGAGGAGGGTGACATGATGAGGACAAGTAAAGAGGAAGAAGAGACATATGTGAGGGGTGATCAGCAGTCTATGGAGGAGAGTGACAAGATGAGGACAATTAAAGAGGAAGAAGAAGAGACGTATGTGAGGAGTGATCAGCAGTTCATGGAGGAGGGTGACAGGATGAGGACAAGTAAAGAGGAAGAAGAAGAGGAGACATATGTGAGGAGTGATCAACAGTCTATGGAGGAGGGTGACATGAGGAGGACAATTAAAGAGGAAGAAGAAGAGACGTATGTGAGGAGTGATCAGCAGTCTCTGGAGGAGGGGGGGCATGATGGGGACAAGTAAAGAGGAAGACACTGTTACAGAAGGCAGAACAGGTGAGTAATCAGCAGAATATGTAGAATAAAAATAATGTGTATCTGTATTGCTGTCATGACTGTCACTGCTCACAGACTGGCCATATTAGGAGTTGTGCTATGTGCTCATGTTAGATTTTTGCCATCTATAAATATTATTCATGGGCAGTACAGTGGCGTAGTGGTTAGCGCTCTTGCCTTGCATCGCTGGTTCCCCGGTTCGAATACCAGCCAGGTCAACTTCTGCAAGGAGTTTGTATGTTCACTCTGTGTCTGCGTGGGTTTCCTCTGGGCACTCCAGTTTCCTCCCACATCCCAAAAACATACAGATAAGTTACTTGGCTTCCCCCTAAATTGTCCTTGGACTATAATAGATGCACTACATGATAGATAGTTACATAGACATATGACTATGGTAGGGATTAGATTGTGAGCCCCTCTGAGGGATAGTAGGTGACAAGACAATATACTCTGTACAGCGCTGCGTAATATGTTGGCGCTATATAAATAAATAAATAAAATGATAGTATGTAGCAACAGCTTACTAACAATAACAGTACAGACACCCTGAGGAAGAGAAAGGTCTCTTTATTCTCTCACACTGGGCTGTCCTCTCTTTCCTCTGAGACTTTAGCAGTGGGCGCTTGCTAGTGTCAGCAGTGCTTATTAACCTAATAAAGTTGAAGACCCCCCTGATAAAGGACTTATTGGCCCTCCAGACAGTAACCACGCCCAAAACTCCCTTTTCTTTTTCTGAAAGCTGCAGAATGAAGTGTGAGGGAAGGCCGGATGATGGAAGAGGTAATTATGGGCCTCCAGTAAGTGAGTCTCTTGAACAAAGAGAACATTAGCTTTTGCCTGTACAGCTTCCCTCCAGAGTATGTTCCTTTTGAAGGGAGTATTAAGCCCCTTTGCATTTATCAGAATCTATATTTCGACAAGCACGACATGGTCATCCCCGGAATTGGGCTTGGCAGGTACAGAATTCAAGTGCAGGACAGGACATGCACAATACATCCAGGGACAGAACACCATTTCACATGCAGAGAAACAACATAGATCCTGAAAAAAATCATCAGTTAACAAAAACACATCAAAAGGCATAATTCACCAAGAACTTGATAATTAGACATAGGAACTGGAGCGCCACTATGTACAGTGTGCATCATTGAAGCATGATATTGTTTGACCTAAAGTGGGGGGAGTGCATGGAGTGAGTTCAGAATGTTGACAGCTGTTGAGGGGAAGAAGCTGTTCATGTGTCTTGAGGTCCTGGTGGAGATGGACTGATACCTCCGACCCGAAGGGAATTGGCTGAAGAAGTGGTGGCCTGGGTGTGAGGGATCGCTGGCGATCCTCAAAGCTCTGGAATGCAGCCTGGAGTGGAAGAGGTGGTCCAGGGTGGGAAGTGGTCTCCCGATGATCCTCTCCACTGATCTGATGACCCTCTGTAGTTTGTGTCTGTTGTTGGCGGTGGAGCCGGCAAACCAGAGCAGGATGGAAAAGCAGAGGACAGATTCAGGAGTAGAAGCTCGTCAGAAGTTTTTGGGCCGTACCAAACTTCTTCAGTTGGCGGAGGAAAAATATCCTCTGCTGGGTTTTCCTTTGTGTGGAGTCGGTGTTGGTTTTCCATCTCAGGCAGCCTGTGCAAGCACACTGTGCAAGCAGCAAATTTTGTGACCACAGTGTACATTAAAGGGAACCTGGGACGATAAACGTCTTAGGTTCCATACTTACCTGAGACTTCCTGAAGCCCCCTTATGGCCGCTCGGCCCACGCTGTCTCCCCAGGGGGCTCCTGTCTCTTCTAAATCAGCCCGAAAACCTATGCGTGTCGCACTTCATCACATATGCGCTGCCCAACCAGGCGCACTCCCCCGTCGTGCTCACATCCCCGGGAGCACTCTGCGCCTGCGCAGTAGTACTGTGCAAGTGCAGAATGCTCCCAGCTGCAGGAACGAGACGGGGAGAGCACCATGCCTGTCTGTGTATGTGCGATGAAGCGTGACTCGCCCAGGCTTTCGGGCTGAATTGCAAGAGACAGTAGCCACCCGAGGAGATGACGTGGGACAAGCGGCCTTAAGGGGGCTTAAAGTGTACCCGAAGCGATATGTGACATGATGAGATAAACATGTCTATGTACAGCACAACACATATTAATAACCAGGCTGTTTTACTTGTTTTATTTTGCTGTCTGAAAGAGTTAATTTCTAGGCATGGAAGTGACAGCGTCTCTCTTGTCGGTACCTTGTCAGGAATATTGTAAGCAAATTACAGCCATAAAAGTTTTCCCGGCAGAATACAACTTCGGAGGGCAGGGAGAGATAAAATACATGAACTATTGACCTTTCTCTAACTCTGGGACACTTAATAGGCTGCCACTGATTAGAGACAGTTAAACATTCAACCTACTTTATAAATGTTTAAACATAAAAGAAAACTACGAGATAACTAAAAAAGTCATTTTTAGCAGTAGGAGGATATATATAATTGTTTATCTCATCAGTTTATTTTTATCTCGGGTTCACTTTAAGGAAGCCCCAGGTAAGTATGGTACCCAAGACACTTCTTGTCTCAGGTACAGTAAAAAGTAGGCAGGTATAGACCAAATATTTAAAGCCTCTGCTACAGTGGCTGCAAATAATTTTTAGGCAGGCAAACAGTGGCCATTCTAAAAAATGTTTTAAAATTCTAGAAATCAAATGCAATTTTTTTGTGTTTACATATTAAAAAAGCATCTGTGTAAAATACATATTTGGGGGGAAATGTTTGCTATTGACCCCCCTCTGCCAGGCCAATGCTGGGTTTTTTTTGTACAGTTTTGACACCTTTTTAAAAGAAATTGATGCTGCAAATATACCCTGAAGGCGGGGCTGTGAAGTCTGTACAGAAATCCTCTGACTCCTCAGTTTAGGATTCCTCTGACTCATCTAATTTGCATATTACAATCTTGTTGATTGAAATTATGTAACATAAAATGCATTTCATCACTGCCAAAGCTTAGGAATTGTAAAGCTATATTAAGATGGCATCTGCTTTTAGGAATGAAAACCTCCTGGTTAGAAAGCTGACACTTTACCCTGTCAGCCATCCTGGCCTGTCATAGTCAGCATGAATGCCGCAGCATGTTGTCTGTATAATAATATACACCGGAGCCCCTTATCAGCCGAGTTCCAGTGTGTAGCCCTGTAGCCTTGCAGAAAAGGCCTCTACCATTTCTGTATCTGATATAGAAAAGCCCAGGGCCATTTCAGCAAGGGGGCAGATCAGCTGATTCAGGGGTTCCAGTGAATCACCCCTCAGGAGGTTTTGCAGCTTTTGAGTCCCCCAAGGTTAATGTAAAGATTGCATAGCTGCAAAACCTTTAGCTAGCACTAGGCTAGCTGGTATAACCCCCCCCCCCCTTCCCCCAGATCGCCCTTGATCTCCTGATCCAGCCACTTAATACATTACCCAGCCTGGCTCCAGCGATCAGCGCAGCCTCCCTGGACAGCTCCGCTCTTCACTATGGGGAGGATCGTACATGACGTCATGCGCAGACCCGATCCTCCCCATAGAGAGCTGTGCGGGGAGGCTGCGCTGATCGCTGGATCCAGGCTGGGTAATGTATTATGTGGCTGGATCAGGTGATCGGGGGTGCTGGCTACTTATACCAGCTTGCCTAGTGCTAGCTAAAGGTTTTGCAGCCAGGCAATCTTTTCCAGTAACCCTGGGGGACTCCTGAGGCCAGTGAGCGGTATGCCTGACACAGTGTTGGGAATACAGCTAAGGAGGCACAACAGACAATGTGTTGGGACGCTCTAACTTTTAAGCATTAATGCACCTCTGTATTTTTTATGTACACCAGAGATGTATTTTATCTAAACTTAGGATATAGCTGTAGAGTAGCTGTAAAAGGAAACCTAAAGCACGAGGGATATAGAGGCTGCCATATTTATTTTCTTTTAAATAATTCATATTGCCTGGCTGTCCTGCTGATCCTCTGCCTTTAATTCTTTTAGCCATAAACCCTGAAGAAGCATGCAGATCAGGTGCTCTGACTGAAGTCTGACTGAATTAGCTCCATGCTTGTTTCAGGTGTGTGATTCAGACTCTGCCGCAGCCATAGAGATCAGCAGGATAGCCAGGTAACTGGTATTGCTTAAAAGGAAATAAATATGGAAGCCCTACTTTAGGTTCCCTCTAAATAGAAATCAAAGATAGTGCTTGGTAGTAGTACTTGTAAAGGGTGCTGACAGGAACAAAGAACATTGATCGAGCCCTATTGCCCAATCTAACTGTGGGTACATCTAGTGGCCACTAACAATGCAATTTGCTGAGCAATTGTTTACAAACGATTATTCTTATAAATGATTGGAAATAACTGCATGGGACCACTAACGGGCTAAAGTCTCCTAACCAATCTGACCAGATTGACGGGATTAATCCAAAAATCACCTCCCTATGGAAACCCATATAAGTAAACAGAAGTGGAGCCAGCAGAGCAGAGAAGTTTTATATCTCCCTGGTGGTAATGATGAGCCTGACTCTTCCAGCTAAAACATTCTGAGAACAGTGAGGACAAGTCAGGCTCATCCTTACCACTCGGGAGATTTCAAACGTCTCGGCTGCACTGTTTTTACTTATATGGGCTTCCCTCGGGCATCTGGATGGCTGTGGGCACACTGTAGGTAGTGATCTCTGCTACCCTCTGTGTGCCAACAGCCATCCAGCCACCCTAGGGAAGCCAATATAGACCCGGCAGAGCAGAAAAGTTGCAGCAGCCCCCAGATTCTCCCTTTCTCCCTCCCGGCAGAGATCCCCAGTGCTGTGAAGCATGTGTGAGTATTACCATGCTTCTCTCCAGCACCTATCACACCACCTCCGCCATATACAGCTCTGGTCTTCTCTGCCCACAGTACCGGGATGTGGCTTGATGATGTCATCAAGCTGAGTCCTGATGCTCCAGACAGTAGACCGGAACTGTACATGGAGATGGTATGACCAGCTAATAAACATGCCTCACAGTGCTGGGGATCTCTGTGGGGGGAGCACCTACAGTGTACTGGAGGCACCTGTACCTGGCTAACCTATATTAGGGCACCTAAAGCTGGCTAACCTATACTGGGGTACCTATAGCTGGCTAAATTATACTGCTGCACCTATACCGGGCCACCTATACTAGGGGCACCTATACTTCGCTGCCTATACCGGGGGCCTAAATACTGCATCACAAATAATGGTCTTAAGCCCATGGAGGAAGGGGCACAATTTATACACCCCCCCCCCCACCCTGGGAGAAATTTAGCCTAAAAACTGCCCACCTATACTGGAGTACCTGGCTAACCTATACTGGGGCATCTATCCCTGGCTAACCTATACTAGGCATCTATCCCTGGCTAACCTATACTGGGGCATCTATCCCTGGCTAACCTATACTAGGGGTACCTAAACCTGGCTACCTGTACCAGGGGGTTAAATATCTTATCACAAATAACATTCTCAAGCCCATGGGGGGAGGGCCCAATTGGTACACCCTTGTCCTGGGAGCAATTTAGCCTAGAATCTGCCCTGATAGGAAGCCTAGCGTCCAATGCGCACTCCTCTGCGATCTGTATTGATGATGCCAGGGTGTTGTAAACTGTATTTTTTTATTTTTGCTTTTTTTTTATTCAATACAATAACCTGTATTGAAATCAATAATAATAAAAAGTAGAGTAATTTTCAGACTATAAGACACACTTTTTCTCCCCCAAAAGTGGGGAGAAAAAGGCCTTGCATCTTATAGTCTGAATGCAACAACTGCCAGGCACCAGGACTCGCCTGTCCCCTGTCCCTGACTGTCCCCGTTTGTGTCCCTTTGAATCAATGCAGGGGATTCTGCCAGCTGTGGCTTACCACAAAATGATGGCTCTCTGCACTGTGGGGAGATCGGGAGAGCTTGTGGCATCAGATTGCGCTGCCATACTTCCGTGTAACTGATGCCCGTGTGCATCTCCGTATTGTATCCTATGGCATGGCTGGGGATTCTTTGGGCTGAGACATAGCGCAGGATGGCTTAGTAGGGAGATGTATAGTGGTAATCCATAGAACTGCTGGGGGGTCCTTGTTCGCAGTGACAGTCTCTCTCCCTTCACTTCCGCATAGTGACGTATGTAGAAGTGAAGGGAGAGAGACTGTGGCTGCGAGAGCGAACTCCCCAGCAGTTGTATTAAGGAAGATTACCGCTATACATCTCCCCACTGAGCCTTCCTGTGCTATGTCTCCAATCCCCAGCCATGCCATAGGATGCAATAGGGAGATGCACAGGGGCATCAGTTACATGGAGGTATGGCAGCACAATCTCATGCTCTCCCAATCTACCTGCATTGCAGAGGGTGGCATCTGGCAGCGGCTATCAGATGTTCCTGCTTGTGAGTGGAGCCCCAGAGAGGATCGGCTGCAGAAGGGAGATGGAGGAGAGGTGAGTTTCCCTGCAGTTGTTCTGGTAGTGTAGAGTAATGTAGCCGGGTGGAGAAGGGGGGTGCAGCATTAGTGAAGTGTAATGTAGCTGGGGGGAGAAGGGGGGTGCAGCAGGGATTAGTGTAGTGAAGTGTAATGTAGCTGGAGGGGCAGCAGTGTAGTGCGTAGTGTAATGTATATGGGGGGAGGGGGGACAGCAGGGTTTAGTGTAGTGAAGTGTAATGTAGCTGGAGGGGCAGCAAGGGTCAGTGTAGTGTGATGTGTAATGTGTCTGGGGGGGGGGGGGGATATGTGCTGCAGGGGGGGTTAGTTTACTGTAGTGTGAAGTGTAATGTATCTGGGGGGAGGAGCTGAGGTTAGGGTACTGTAGTGCAGTGCAGTGTAAAGCTCAACACACACCATACAATCTTGGTTGTTCAATCTTACCACTTTCATGTAGTAGAAGAGCTTATCCAATCAATCATTCAAGGTATCTTCAATCTGTTGGCCCGTATACTACATAGATTTGGTAAATCTGTACAACCAAGATTGTATGGTGTGCGTTGAGCTTAAGTGTGAGGGGCAGCAGCAGACGTTAGTGTGGGTAGAGTAGCTTAGAGACATCTTGCCGTAAAAAGGGCTACAGGATGCCCCTGACCCATAGACACACCTAGGTTTAGTATATATTTTTTCCCCTCTAAACCTTGGTGCGTCTTATAGTCCGGGAGCGTCTTATAGTCCAAAAAATATGGTAAGTACAAAAAAAATGCTGGAAAATTATTTTAAAATTAATTGAACCACTTTTTGCAAAGAAATCCTGGGGAAATTGAACACCAGGGAGGTTAAAGGGGTTTGAAAGCCTGGCATTCTCAAAGGAAGCATTAAGGGGGCTTTTTGACACAGTTACAGAGAAGGCACTGAAAGGAGCAGTTAAAAAAGTTGCCACCAAAAATGGGCACAATTGTTATTTATCATAATATAGATAGCCGTTACGCTATTTAGTGGACGGCTGCAATTAAATTGAAATTTATCGTATTAATGTTAGCCATTATACTACTATTTAGCAGGCAGCTGCAATTAAGTTGAAATTTATTGTATTAATGTTAGCGGGGTTGGGGGGGGGGGGTGTTAAGGTTAGGCACCACCAGGGGAGTCTTAGGGTTGGGCAACACCAGGAGGGGGGGGGGGGGGTCTTAGGGTTAGGCAGCACCAGGGGGTTCTTAGGGTTAGGTACTACTAGGGGGGTCTTAGGTTAAGGTACCACTAGGGGGGTCTTAGGGTTAGGCACCAACAGGGGGGTCTTAGGTTTAGGTACCAGGGGATGGGGGGGTATTAAGGTTAGGCACCACCAGGGGAGTTTTAGGGTTGGGCAACACCAGGATGGGGTCTTAGGGTTGGGCAACACCAGGGGGGGGTCTTAGGGTTGGGCAACACCAAGTGGGGTCTTAGGGTAGGGCAACACCAGGTGGGGTCTTAGGGTTAGGTACCACTAGAGGGGGTCTTAGGTTTAGGTACAACTATGGGGGGTTTTAAGTTTAGGTACCACCGGGGTGGCTCTTATGTTTAGGTGCCACCGGGGGGGTCTTAAGGTTAGGTACCACCAAAAAAAATTAAATAAAAAAAGGTTAGGTACCACCATAGTTAGTGATATTATATAACGCCGCACCTAAATTAGCTCACAACTTTTTCGATTGTATGCGCACTGAAATAAGTATGTGTGTGTGTGTTTGGGGGGGGGGGGAGAGGAGGCACTTAAAGAGGAAGCACAACTCTATGGACATTACTAATGAATTAATAAAATAAATATTGTCAGTTTGTTAAAAAGGCGGAGGAGGTTTCCCAAGTTTTGCAGAGGGGCCCAGTGAATTCTAGTCACACCCTTTCCCCGCCCCCACTGATCTCTTGTCCTATAGGAGCTGCAGTGTGCAGCAGTTTGGTTCCTCATCGGACAGAAGGATGGGAGGAGAGATATGACTATACTGTGTATATATAGGAGTATATATGTATGTGTTTATATCCAGCTACAGAAGTGTTAGTGGTTGTGGATCTCCATGGCATAAAGGGATAGTTCCTCTACCTCGCAGCTCCTATAATTTAGTGTTGTGTAATATCACAATATCTTTATTTGTACAATTGGGGACAAGAGTGAGATAAAGGTACATTACAAGGGGCATATGAGTGACAGGAGGATACAATGGTAATAAGAATGTGTAAGTGACACCACATTGCGCTACAAACATAACACAGATCTCTTGCTATCAGTACATATAGGTCTGTTGTCACAAGAGTAACACATTGCTTCCATTGTCTCATCAAGCTCTACAATTTACTGCTTTTCCATGTGTGGCCGATGCTTTATGTGTAGGGAGGTCAATGAGGTGCAAATACCTCTGAGATCCAAATGTAATGCAAATTGTATTGTCAGATGTTTTTATACGATACAGTCATATAAACTATAACCAGATGTATAAAATCTAAGGCCTCCTACAAAAATAATGGGAGGAGTCTTACTATATTAAACGCCCAACCTTAAGTTCTTATAGCGAGTTTCTCAAGCTACTGGTACAAAGTGTGAAAAGTCAGGACAACTATTTACTTTTAAAATAATTAATTTATTAAATACACAAAAATTGTGAGAATATTTACAAATCAAATTATAGGAATCAAACAATAACCACCAGATATTAATCACCACAAAGCACTTCTCTATGTAAGCTGATCATAAACTTCAAAACAAAGTTGACCACAGATATTAACCAATAAAATCAATCAATCAATCACAGTAGGCTGTGCAACCGCAAGATGACATATTTTTACTTATAAGGCTTAATGATAATGCACAATCTAACAAGGGAAACATACGGAAGCAGCTCTAGCTAGTCTAAACACCTCAATATATATATAAAAGCAGGTTTACATTTTACTGTGCTGTACACCCTTCATTTATAAAGTAAGATCTATTTTTAAAAGACAAAAGGAAAGCTTTGAAATGATGACCTTGTCTGTCATTGAAACTTTTATATCAACCAATCTCTATCTCCCTATCAAGTTATAAGCTTGGAGAAAAAAAAATACATTACTAAGAAATGTAGAGAAAAATGAACCCAAATCAAACACGGATATTCCTAGTTGAAATTCCAGGAAGGTCACATGTTCAAGGTATTCTATACAAGGTATATAGAATCGATTGCGGAGCTACCGGCCGGAGCCCGCATTGTAGAGACAACCGGGGACTGCAATAACTGCGAGTGAACAGATGCATCTTAACCATAAGAACGCTGTTAAACTTCATAGTCAGCCACTGCAATACGGAGCTTTATGTAATACATAATTGACTAGTACTGAGGAGTTTGGAACAGAAGGGAATCAGGTGGCTCCATTGAAAGTAGGTTGAATAATGTGTGTATGAAAATTGATGAGGTGCCTTTTCTCTCCCCCCTTGTCATTTCAATGACAGTGGACTGCAAACGGAGTAGTTACGCTGGGTTATTGTGGATAATAGTATGCAGTATAACAACGACCCCTCAGGAGATTAGAGGTATTGTTTAAAGAGGAACTGTAAGCATCCTCTCAGCGATGGGCAGTTAAAATGCATGGGACGAACCATTTTTACTCCTGGCAGAGTAACAGTTTTTTTTTCCTTTATTCCAACAGTTGTAACTGTTATACAGTAAAGGCTGACAACACCTTTTTTTTTTTAACTGACTGATGTCATCTGAAGGCGCCCAATGCATGTGTGGAGAGAAGTGCAGGTAGAGAACTAGCTGAAGGAGGCTAAAAGTAGTTTGTCTGTATATACAAACAAAATGAAATGGTAGTTGTAAAGCAGTTTTAGTACAGCAATTGCAGCAGGGTAAGGGCTCGTTTCCACTATCGCGAATCTGCATGCGTCCAACGCATGCAGATTCGCACATGTAATGCAAGTGAATGGACCTGTTTCCACTGTAGCGTTTGCGTGGTGCGTTTTTATGAGCGGTGAAAAAATGCACAAAAGAGCCAACGAATTCGCCTGCTAGTGGAATGCATGCGAATCGCCGCTAATATATTTAATAGGGAAATCGCATGCGTTTTTTTACGCGTTATTTTACGCGATTACGCATGCGATTCCGCATAGGAACCAATGTAAATTAACACAGGCAGTGACATGGTTAAAAACGCACATAGCCTAACCTATGCGAAATCGCATGCGTAATCGCGTAAAATAACGCGTAAAAACGCACCTGCATGCGATTTCTTCTGCGGTGGAATCCAGGCGATTCCGCACCGCTACAGTGGAAACGAGCCCTAAATGAATGAAAAAAGGGTGGTTTATTGTGATGAACGGGGAATAGAGGAGAAAGCAGATCAGGTCTGTTTCTGAACTGTGAGTGTTCAGCCTAGAGGGTGGGGCATAGAAATTTGCTGTCTGTTTTATTACTCCCCACTGAGGGCTCGTTCATATTAGAGGCATTTTCTGCCTTTTTTCAAGCGCAGTCAATTTTTAAAATCGCCCCCAAAGCGCTTGTGCAATGAATGTTTATGAGAGTGTTCATATCAGTGCGCTGTGTGTTCAGCAAAGTGATGCCTGGACCATTTTTGGGGCGATTTTACCTCAATGGAAGGTATAGGAAAAATGCAAAACGTTCACAAAATCGCTTTGTACAGCGATTGCGTTTGCGTTTTTAAGAATAAATACATTGTATTTACCCTTTTCCAGGTCAAAGTTCACTTCCTGACTTGTGTCAGGGAGTGAAAAAACGCAATCGCTCTGAAAAAGCACTTTACAGAAACCGCAGCACCCACCCGCCACCGGGAGGAGAGGAAAAAAACTCCTCAAAAAACGCAACGCAAAGTGAATGAGCCCTTAATCTGCCCTCATTTTATGCCTGGTACACACCATGCAATTTCCTGCCTGATAGATGGGTTGAATTTATTATTTCTGACAGGTCCGATCTGATTTCCGATTTGTTTTCTGATAGATTTTCTGATCACTCCTATGCAAAATCGATCAGAAAAACATCAGATCGAACCTGTTGGAAATAGACGATTCAACCCGTCTATCTAATGGGAAAGTTCTAAAACTGTTTACTAAGTGAAGGAAGAAAAATTGGTGCATGGTATTATAGTTACACACAGGCATATGGGCCACAGTCGCAGTGGTCGCATGTGTGACCCGGGCCCCTGAGGGACCCACTCGTCCTGTGTAAGAGGGCACAGCGGTGGGCGAACGAGCAGCGGCTGAGGGGATCAAATACTTCGATGGGATCCACGCTCTGTATGTACTTACTTCTTTCTGTTCTTGTGTTCCATCTCACAGTAACAGTGCCCCTTAGGGGGCGCTGTTACTGTGAGAAAGGGGCACTGTTACTGTGAGATGGAACGCAAAAACAGGCAGAAGTAAGTACATGCAGCATGGGAATCCGGGCAAAGTGAGTATTAGATGATTTCCTCCTCAGCCGCTGCTCGCTGCGTCTCCCCCTCTGCCTGGCTACCTATACTAGAGCACCAATTCCTGGCTACTAGGCTTGCTCATCACGGATTAATCACGAGTAACCACGGTGGTTACTTGTGATTCAAATTAGCTCTAATCGGTCCAGCTGAGATGCGGCGGGGTTAAGTACCCAGAATGCCGCTCTCCGCCCAGCGTTTCAACAAGCTCACAAGCATCCTAATGGACGCTTTGCAAACCTTGCTATGGAGCACTTCTTCCTTCCGGCTTGGAGGAAGTGCTCCATAGCGAGGCTTGCAATGCGTCCAATAGACGCTTGTGAGCTTGTTGAAATGCTGGGCGGAGAGTGGCATTCTGGGTAATTAACCATTTCACAACTGAGGGGTTTTACCCCTGAAACACCAGCGCGATTTTTCCCTTTCAGCGCTGCTTCCATTACTGTACTGATGTACTATGATTGGTTATTGGGGACTGGAGAGTCCCCATAACCAATCATTGTACTGCAGAGCCGGGGTGTGTGCGCGCGCGCGGGTCACGGGGGCGCGCGATCGCGGGCTGCAAGTTTGTTTACCTTGCATTGTTTTGAATGAAGACGGCATTTGTTTGAAGCCGTCTTCATTCTACTCGCAATCGGCGAGGCTAATTGGATTTAGGAACGCTTGTTCCTAACATCCAATTAGTAACCTGCTGTGCGGGCTGGCTGGAGTGTACGCGAGAGTTCCCCGCCCACTCCCAGCCAGTAAACAAACAAGTGCGCCTTTCTCCGTCCCTGGGGGTGAAGCGGTGCGCAGAGGGACGGAGAAATTTAGCACTGGGGGGGTGAAGTGGTTAACCCTGCCGCATCTACCCGCTCAGCTGGAGCAATTAGAGCTAATTAGAATCACGAGTAACCACTGTGGTTACTCGTGATTAATCCGTGATGAGCAAGCCTACTGGCTTACCTATACTATACTACCTATTCCTGGCTACCTATACTGAGGACGCATATTCCTGGCTACCTATAAAGGGGGCACCTATTTCTGGCTACCTATATTGGAGGCGCCTATACCTGGCTACCATACTGGGGGGTGGTTAAGGAAGTGGGGCACATCTGGCTACCATGGTGGGGGCGCATTGTGCACATTATGGTGCAATTTAAGGTGGAACTGAAGATTAACAAAAAAAACTGAGTTTCACTTACCTATGGCTCCTGTCCCATGCTGGTCCTCAACGATCCTCCTTTCCCCGCCCCGGTGCAGTTTTGTTTCCGCTGCCTTGTAAGTTGATAGCAACTACGCCTGCACGGCCCAGGCCACGCGTATACTTGTTTGCATTCCCGTCTGCAATAGCGTCCTGCAACTGCGCAGGATGCTATTGCGGACAGAAACCGGAACAAGGACACACGTGGCCTGGGCCGCGCAGGTGCAGTTGTAAGTCAGGTGCAGTTGCCATCGACTTACAACTGCACCGGGGCGGGGGAATGGAGGATCGTTGAGGACCAATGCGGGACATTGTTAATTTTCAGTTCCGATTTAACCTCTAGCCGACCGCGTCACGCCGATGGGCGTGGCTGCGGCGGTAGCCCCAGGACCGCCCAACGCCGAGCGTAAAGTCCTGGGGCTCTGTTTTGCAGGAGATCGTGCGCAGGCTGCGCGCGCATCTCCTGCTTGGTGGGCAGAGCGGAGCTCCGCCTTCAGTCATGGCTGTCCCCTTCAGAGGCACAGGCGTGATCGGCTGGCGAGGGGAGGGAGGGGGGAATAGAATAGTTCAAAAAAACACACACATTTTTATAAAAAAAAAAAAAGACAAATAAACAAAAACAAACATCTGGGGGGCGATCAGACTGTATGCCTGCTGTAGTTTATGCACAACACAAACACTTTCAGAATGAGCATGTCACTGCCACCTATGCGACTGCCACTCTCCTAATTTATGTTTCTCCTTTCTCTGCTCTGACCACCCATATTGTAGCTGGAGAAACAGTCTGTGCAGAGACAGAAAGTGCAGCCTGTGACACTCTGCAAGTGCACAGCAGGAGGAGGGGGGAGGGTGCAGAAAGAGGCAATGTTTGTGGACGGAGATGTCATCAAAACACACACAAAAAAAGAATGCACGAGTGGAAACAGGAGGAAAAAGACAAGCCTCCTATCGGCACATGTGAAGAAATGCTGCTAGCTGTGCCCTCCCTTCCTCCCCATTACAGACCTGATAGCCTTCAACCTCTTCCCCTTTAGAGTCTAGACCTGCAGATCAGCGGTGAGTGTAACTCTCACCCTCCAAGCTTGGAAGTCTCTTGTCAACACTCTTCCTGCAGCCCAGATCCTGTAGCACTGCCTGTGTCTCTGCTCCATCTGCCTGAATGTCTCACAAGTTCACTCGACATGCAGGCAGACTGGGGCAGAGACACTACAGACACCGAGCTGCAGGAGGAGTGTCTCACCCGACATGCAAGCAGACTGGGGCAGAGACACTACAGACACCGAGCTGCAGGAGGAGTGTCTCACCCGACATGCAAGCAGACTGGGGCAGAGACACTACAGACACCGAGCTGCAGGAGGAGTGTCTCACCCGACATGCAAGCAGACTGGGGCAGAGACACTACAGACACCGAGCTGCAGGAGGAGTGTCTCACCCGACATGCAAGCAGACTGGGGCAGAGACACTACAGACACCGAGCTGCAGGAGGAGTGTCTCACCCGACATGCAGGCAGACTGGGGCAGAGACACTACAGACACCGAGCTGCAGGAGGAGTGTCTCACCCGACATGCAAGCAGACTGGGGCAGAGACACTACAGACACCGAGCTGCAGGAGGAGTGTCTCACCCGACATGCAAGCAGACTGGGGCAGAGACACTACAGACACCGAGCTGCAGGAGGAGTGTCTCACTCGACATGCAAGCAGACTGGGGCAGAGACACTACAGACACCGAGCTGCAGGAAAAGTGTCTCACCCGACATGCAAGCAGACTGGGGCAGAGACACTACAGACACCGAGCTGCAGGAGGAGTGTCTCACCCGACATGCAAGCAGACTGGGGCAGAGACACTACAGACACCGAGCTGCAGGAGGAGTGTCTCACCCGACATGCAGGCAGACTGGGGCAGAGACACTACAGACACCGAGCTGCAGGAGGAGTGTCTCACCCGACATGCAAGCAGACTGGGGCAGAGACACTACAGACACCGAGCTGCAGGAGGAGTGTCTCACCCGACATGCAAGCAGACTGGGGCAGAGACACTACAGACACCGAGCTGCAGGAAAAGTGTCTCACCCGACATGCAAGCAGACTGGGGCAGAGACACTACAGACACCGAGCTGCAGGAGGAGTGTCTCACCCGACATGCAAGCAGACTGGGGCAGAGACACTACAGACACCGAGCTGCAGGAAAAGTGTCTCACCCGACATGCAAGCAGACTGGGGCAGAGACACTACAGACACCGAGCTGCAGGAGGAGTGTCTCACCCGACATGCAAGCAGACTGGGGCAGAGACACTACAGACACCGAGCTGCAGGAGGAGTGTCTCACCCGACATGCAAGCAGACTGGGGCAGAGACACTACAGACACCGAGCTGCAGGAGGAGTGTCTCACTCGACATGCAGGCAGACTGGGGCAGAGACACTACAGACACCGAGCTGCAGGAGGAGTGTCTCACCCGACATGCAAGCAGACTGGGGCAGAGACACTACAGACACCGAGCTGCAGGAGGAGTGTCTCACCCGACATGCAAGCAGACTGGGGCAGAGACACTACAGACACCGAGCTGCAGGAGGAGTGTCTCACCCGACATGCAAGCAGACTGGGGCAGAGACACTACAGACACCGAGCTGCAGGAGGAGTGTCTCACTCGACATGCAAGCAGACTGGGGCAGAGACACTACAGACACCGAGCTGCAGGAAAAGTGTCTCACCCGACATGCAAGCAGACTGGGGCAGAGACACTACAGACACCGAGCTGCAGGAGGAGTGTCTCACCCGACATGCAAGCAGACTGGGGCAGAGACACTACAGACACCGAGCTGCAGGAGGAGTGTCTCACCCGACATGCAAGCAGACTGGGGCAGAGACACTACAGACACCGAGCTGCAGGAGGAGTGTCTCACCCGACATGCAAGCAGACTGGGGCAGAGACACTACAGACACCGAGCTGCAGGAGGAGTGTCTGATAAGATCACTTCCACGCTGGGACAGTGTAAGCTGACAGGAAACTTCAGGGGACAGAGCAGGATGATCACTGCTGGGGCTGCAGAAACACCTTCTCCTCTGCCTCGTGCTCATGTCCTGTCTTGATGAAGCAGAGGACAACGTTTTTTTCCCCACCAAACTGCAGGAAAAGCTTCCAGTGACATCACTACCCAGAAGGCAGTGCGCACAAGGCTAATTAATATACTGCCGTGGATCTAGCTCTTGAGGGGGCGTGGCTTAGCTATTAAAGGTGACATACCAGCAAAATGCTGGGTTTATATCAGAAAATACTGGGTTTTCCCCTATAACGTGGGTATAGGCTATCTGCTGGCAAGGGCTGGTTTTTCAGCGTACAGTTCCTCTTTAACCATTAGGATTCCAACCTACTTGATATTAGATAACCATCAGATTCACACTTGTTTTTAAACAATCATTTTAGTTTTTCTTCTTTTTTATGCATTTTCATATACTGTATACATATATATGTGTATGTGTATGTATTTTATCATATATATTTTTAGTTTATTTTTTCTACTGTTTATATACATAAACAACTTTTTATACTGAATTATCAACTGAGAATATTGCTCATAGGCTGAATACACTTTTAATCAAATAAAGATATTTAGGAAACTTGAAAAATAGCGCCATCCTCTGTAAAATCTTTTTTTGTGTCTTTTTAATTGGTAAGGGTTAGGGGATATCACATACCTTGAGGAATAGGCAGCTAAAAAAATAAAATAAAATAATAACAGTGCACTTTAAGACTGTAGCAGCGCCCTTCAATCACTATACTTGGCTCCTTGTGAACAACAAGTTATGGCTCTGTTTGAGAAAAACCTTTTATGATTCAAGAATGTTATCCCAGCAAATATGGCTCTTCTAGGTCTCTTGAGTGTCTGGCCTAGGAGTTACTGTCGTCATGAAGGAGTCCGCACACAGACTTATCGGAGCAATCACCACAAATTTATTGTCCCATCACATGTATATAGATACACAGTCTGACCTGGGGCCCGGCACCAGCTTACCCACTGACGTGCGTGCGGTCTTTTGATTCATTGGCCTAGGAGTTAAACATTCAAACTAAAACACGTATGCAAGCTCTGTAGAACACCTTAGAATTATAGTCTACATTTGGTATTGAGTAAATTCCCCATGCATTTAACTATATAATATATGATATAATGCTTATTACACGACCATATTTGGCATGCTATATATAATGACAAACATATACAAAATCCCTAATAATAAGATTATAAGAAATTCTATAGCAGTCCAAATTCTAACTCCAAGCTGTTACTATACAGCCTGCTGCCCCTTTGGACTTAAAAACACTGGGCTGTAATATTGGTTTAGACCTTAAAGCTGTACAAACATTCCTGCATAAAGTGTCAGTCAGGTAAACCATTAAGATTTGCTTAAAGATTTAAAATTATTACTCCAGTAAACCATCTTCAGATAGAGGAAAATCTTTCTGATTCAGCAGTCTGTCACTAAACCATGTTCTTTGAATTTCACTAAAATAAAAGATCTATTTCTTGCAATCCATATGATAAATCCAGGGCTGTGGAGTCGGAGTCGTGGAGTCGGAGTCGGGGCAATTTTGGGTGCCTGGAGTCGGAGTCGGGAAAAAATGCACCGACTCCGACTCCTAATGAATTTGTAACTGTAATTAAAATAGAAAATATGATAAAATGTTCTATTTCTCAGATAATAGTCATTAAAAATAATGTATATACACAGTATATATACAGTAATAGCTGTGCTTAGTCCACAAAAATGAAATAAACCAATCAAAATTAGTTACTTGTGCTGCTTCAATAAAGCAGTCCCCGTATTTTTAAGGTCAGATATACACATCTGATTGTGACTGTATATATGATGTGTACACAGGAATCTCTTATATATACTAAATAACATCTATGCTGTAAGAATAAAGCCTGATGTGTAGCTATGTCACTAATAGAGATGGTCAATGAGATGGAAATAATTCTGCGTTGATGCTGATTTATGCAAATATATGCACTCTTTGCTCATGAAATCAAATAATTTGATATGTTGTTAAAATTTGGTTTGGTGACTACAAATTAAATGGTACCTGAGACGGATGAAAAGAAAAGTTTTATACATACCTGGGGCTTCCTCCAGCCCCCTTCAGGCCAATCAGACCCTCGCTGTCCTCCATCACCTGGATCTTCTGCTATGAGTCCCGGTAATTCAGCCAGTCAGCGCAGTCCGGCCGCATGCCGCTCCTACAGCCAGGAGCATTCTGCACCTGCACAATAGTGCTGCGCAGGTGTAGTACGCTCCTGGTGGCAAAGTGTGTGCATGCGCACTATGCCTGACTGGCTCAAGTACCTGGACTCATAGCAGAAGATCCAGGTGGTGGAGAAGGACAACGAGGGACTGATTATCCTGAAGGCGGCTGGAGGAAGCCCCAGGTATGTATAAAACTTTAATTTCATCTGTCTGAGGTTTACTTTGTTACACAGTAGTACTATACTCTACATATGCACTCCCCACAGAGCTGCAGGGAATCCACTGAGAATGTTGTGCACATTGAACACAGAGGTGTTGTCTGTCACCCATAAACCTTGTTCAGATTGTGCATGAAGAATGTGTAATAGAGGAATAATCTTCTCATTCCCCTGCAGAGTACCTGCACATCATTCTTACATGTACCCACAGTTACATTGCCTAGGGCCTGATAGATGTTCTTTGTTCTGGTCTGTACCTTTTACAAGTACTCTTACCAAGGACTAGTTTTAGTCTAAAGAGAATAAATATAGTAGTCTACATATCCTTCTCACTTCAGTTGTCTTGTAAAACTCCTAAGCGTTGGCAGGTAGAGACAAATTTCACGTTAGATACTTTTAATCAACAAAATTGTAATATGCAAATTAGAGGAGTCGGAGTCGGAGGAATCCTAAACGTCGGAGTCGGTGGATTTTTGGACCAACTCCACAGCCCTGGATAAATCAAACATGCATGAATCTATAATATAAATCAGAATACACTTGCTAAGATCTATAATATACCATACAATTCTTTAAGGTTATATTTTTAAAGAACAGTAATTATGCTTTTATTCAACCTATAAATCTTGATTAATTCTTATCTGAAAACCTGACAGTATGCAGCTAATCAGTTTTTTTCAGGAAATTCATTTGGCTGTCCGATTTTCAAAATACATAAAATTTGCATACAAAGAAAAGTTATTGTCTTGTGATTGGCTGCCTGTAATGAGCACACCCTTCTTTAGTTCTGTCAGACTGATAACTAGCAATGGTCAGTGATATGCCAATAACTCTGAGATGATGCAAATTATATTCTAATTATATGCAAAGTTACACAGATGCTGCATCTGGCCCATTTCCAATATGAATAATGTAAACAAATACACCAAGCACTTAAAAAGTAGATAAATCGATGCTTTTTATTCTGTTTTCAATGAAACTGTAATGCAATGTCCCTGTAACCCGATCACTACTCTTCATTCTGTTTTCAACAGTTGTAGCAGATTGCAGTGTTCAATAGACATCGAGCCCTTGTTTTATTACTATTATTACTTCTTTGAGCAGGTGCATAGTTATTACTCAGAAGGGGCCCTTCTGTGGTAGTGAGGAAGGGGGAATGTTGTGTGATCGGGTTATTGGATACAGTTTTATTACTATTATTACTTCTTTGGGCAGGTGCATAGTTATTACTCAGAAGGGGCCCTTCTGTGGTTGTGAGGAAGGGGGAATGTTGTGTGATCGGGTTATTGGATACAGTTTTATTACTATTATTACTGCTTTGGGCAGGTGCATAGTTATTACTCAGAAGGGGCCCTTCTGTGGTTGTGAGGAAGGGGGAATGTTGTGTGATCGGGTTATTGGATACAGTTTTATTGAAAACAGAAAAAAAACAGACTTACTACTTTTTTAGTGCTTTGTGAATTTGTTTACATTATTTGCATTAAAGCGGTATAAAACCCTGACATAATATTTAATAAAAACATATTTTCCTACTTTTTATATGCCATACGGTTATCATATTTGCTTTTGTGCATAAGTATTAGTATTGTGAGGGATCCGCTTCAGATGGTAAGCATTTAGCAGGAACAGAGCAGCTCCAAGCAGGTTTGTATGCAAACATAAATCAAAGTTTATTTGCAGCAGGTTCACAAACAACAGTTTGCAGTTCAGTAATAAAGTCAGTAATTCCACAAAACAAGGGTAAGGCCAGTTCCGGCCGGGTGCTTACTTTCAGCGTTGAGTAACACACAAATGTCAGTCCAAACACATGCAGTTCTCTGCAGCAGCTTCTCAGCAGAGCTACTTCCTGGAAACAAACGAAAACCTTTTCTGTGCAAAACTGACAGAACCTGCTGGACACACCTCCCCTCACCTCTTCCTCTCCAGAGACTTGTTAGCTCTGTTGTTAACCCTTTGTGGGCTAGACAGGCAGCAGTCCACAAATACAATGCATAATATAATCCACCCAGGACCTGGCGACCAGATGCACCCAACCTGCTCTACATCTGGTCAGCTCCGGACCCTTCTCAAGGCTTCAACCCCTGCCACTCCTGACAGTCAGCAAAAGCCTATCCTCCGGAGCTGCTACAGGATGTAGCGCCTGAACCTGGGTGCAACATACCGTCCATCGCACACCATTTGTGACAAAGAGAGTGGCACTTTGCCAGCCACTTTGTCACAGTATTCATTTAGAGTGGCACTTTGTCACATACTCCCCCCCCCCCCTCTGTTCGAGCCCATGGGATCGGACATAATCTGCTGCAAGACAGTAGGTTCTCGATAGAGCATCTGCATTACCATGTAACTTCCCTGCTCTATGCTCTACCGAGAAGTTGAAGGCCTGTAATGCCAAAAACCACCGTGTTACTCTGGCATTTTTCTCCTTGTTCTGACACATCCAAGTAAGTGGGGCATGGTCTGTAATGAGCCGAAAGCGACGGCCTAGGAGATAGTATCGGAGTGCCTCCAGGGCCCATTTGATGGCCAGACACTCTCGTTCAACGATACTATACCTTTCTTCCGCAGCCGTCAGCTTCCGGCTCAAATACGCAACCGGGTGCTCCTCACCATTGAGCACTTGGGATAGAACTGCTCCTAAACCCACACTTGATGCATCAGTTTGAACCAGGAATTCCTTCTCAAAATTAGGCGTAATTAGTACAGGACCATTGCACAAAGCCGCCTTAAGACTCTGAAACGCTCTCTCTGCATCAGACCCCCACTTAAACATGGTAGAACCTTTTCCCTTTGTCAGGTTTGTGATGGGAGTAGCCACCGTGGCGAAGTTTGGGATGAACCTTCTATAGTACCCCACCAACCCTAGGAATGTTCTCACCTGCTTTTTCGTCTTAGGTTGAGGCCACTCCCTAATGGCCTCAACCTTCTGGATCTGGGGCTTAATCAAGCCTCGTCCTATGGTGTACCCCAAGTACCGGGCTTCCTCCAACCCCACTGCACACTTTTTAGGGTTTGCTGTCAACCCTGCCTCTCTAATGGAGTTCAAGACAGCCTGAACTTTTGGCAAGTGGCTTTCCCAGTCACTGCTAAAGATGACCACATCATCTAGGTAGGCCGCAGCAAAGGGCTGATGAGGTCTGAGAATTTTATCCATCATTCTCTGAAAGGTTGCTGGAGCACCTTGCAACCCAAAAGGCATCCTTACATACTGGAACAGCCCTTGAGGAGTGGAAAATGCTGTCTTCTCCTTGGCTGTTTCAGTTAAAGGCACTTGCCAATACCCCCTAGTCAAATCCAGCGTTGTTACATATCTAGCGGGACCCAACCTTTCAGTCAACTCGTCCACCCTGGGCATGGGGTAGGCATCAAATTTAGAAACCTCATTTAGCTTTCTAAAATCATTGCAAAAACGTATGGACCCATCTGGCTTTGGAACTAGAACTATGGGGCTACTCCACTCACTGTTGGACTCCTCTATTACCCCCAATTCCAGCATCCTTTTAATCTCCTCTGCTATAGCTTGTCTGCGGGCTTCAGGTATCTTATATGGCTTAAGGCGGACCTGTACATGTGGTTCTGTCACTATATCATGCCTAATTAGATGAGTGCAGCCTGGGAGTTCCGAGAACACATCTTGGTTGCGTAGAAGAAACTCTCTGACCTCCTGTTTCTGTGAGGATGACAGGGTTTCTGCAACCTGTACGTCATTTACCCCAGACTTGTTCTGCCTTTGCCCTTCTACCGAGGCTGACAGGGCTACCCTCTCCTTCCAGGGTTTTATTAGGTTTACATGGTAGAGCTGCTCTGGCTTCCTCTTACCAGGCTGGTAAACCCTATAATTCACCTCACGCACCTTTTCAATAATTTCATAAGGGCCTTGCCACTTAGCTAAAAATTTGCTTTCTACCGTGGGGACCAACACCAGGACTCGGTCACCAGGATTGAAAGACCGCACTTTTGCATCTTTGTTGTAAATTCGACACTGAGCCTCCTGGGCCTGTTGCATATGTTCTCTAACCAAGGGCATGACTGCAGCGATTCTATCCTGCATACAAGACACGTGTTCAATCACACTTTGGTAGGGGGTTGCCTCTTGCTCCCATGTTTCCTTTGCTATGTCGAGAATTCCACGTGGTCTCCGCCCATACAATAACTCAAAGGGAGAGAAACCAGTGGAAGACTGAGGGACCTCCCTTATTGCAAATAACAAATAGGGCAAGAGGCAGTCCCAATCCTTTCCATCTTTTTCAACCACCTTCTTTAGCATATTTTTCAACGTCTTATTGAACCTTTCCACAAGCCCATCCGTTTGAGGATGGTACACTGAGGTGCGCAGCTGTTTTATTTTCATCAATTTACACACTTCCTTCATTAATTTAGACATACATAGAGTTCCCTGGTCTGTCAAGATTTCTTTAGGCAAACCAGTTCTTGTAAACATGTGGAAGAGCTCTTGTGCAATCAGCTTGGAAGATGTGTTTCTCAGGGGTACTGCTTCCGGATAGCGGGTAGCATAGTCTACAACTACCAGAATATACTGGTGACCCCGGGCAGACCGGACTAAGGGCCCAACTAAATCCATGGCTATTCTTTCAAAAGGGACCTCGATGACTGGTAATGGGACAAGTGGACTGCGAAAGTGAGGAGCAGGCGCACACATCTGGCAGTCAGGGCAGGATTCACAATATTTCTTAACATCCCCATGCACTCCAGGCCAAAAGAACCTTTGTAAAATCCTGTCCTTGGTTTTCTCATACCCTAAATGACCCCCTAGGGGATGTTTGTGGGCAAGGTCTAGGACCATAGTGCGATAAGGCTGAGGCACAACGAGCTGTTCTACAATTTCCTCCTGTACCTTGCAAACTTGGTATAATAAATCAGCATTTACTGCCAGGTGAGGAAACAGTTTGTCAGCCCCGGGAACATGGGGTTCACCATTTACCACCTTAACATTTTCCCAAGCTTTGCTCAGAGTGGAATCTCTCAGCTGGGCAGTACCAAAGTTAGCCTGAGAAACCTCTAAATCTGAGAGCACCGTACCCTCTGAGGCTTCTGGGGACAACTCCGTCTCTCCCGCAAGAACAGACAGTGGAAAAGACATTTCATGATCAACTTCATCAACAGCCCTTGTTTCAACATTATTCTTATCTTTGCTATGTCGAGAATTCCACGTGGTCTCCGCCCATACAATAACTCAAAGGGAGAGAAACCAGTGGAAGACTGAGGGACCTCCCTTATTGCAAATAACAAATAGGGCAAGAGGCAGTCCCAATCCTTTCCATCTTTTTCAACCACCTTCTTTAGCATATTTTTCAACGTCTTATTGAACCTTTCCACAAGCCCATCCGTTTGAGGATGGTACACTGAGGTGCGCAGCTGTTTTATTTTCATCAATTTACACACTTCCTTCATTAATTTAGACATACATAGAGTTCCCTGGTCTGTCAAGATTTCTTTAGGCAAACCAGTTCTTGTAAACATGTGGAAGAGCTCTTGTGCAATCAGCTTGGAAGATGTGTTTCTCAGGGGTACTGCTTCCGGATAGCGGGTAGCATAGTCTACAACTACCAGAATATACTGGTGACCCCGGGCAGACCGGACTAAGGGCCCAACTAAATCCATGGCTATTCTTTCAAAAGGGACCTCGATGACTGGTAATGGGACAAGTGGACTGCGAAAGTGAGGAGCAGGCGCACACATCTGGCAGTCAGGGCAGGATTCACAATATTTCTTAACATCCCCATGCACTCCAGGCCAAAAGAACCTTTGTAAAATCCTGTCCTTGGTTTTCTCATACCCTAAATGACCCCCTAGGGGATGTTTGTGGGCAAGGTCTAGGACCATAGTGCGATAAGGCTGAGGCACAACGAGCTGTTCTACAATTTCCTCCTGTACCTTGCAAACTTGGTATAATAAATCAGCATTTACTGCCAGGTGAGGAAACAGTTTGTCAGCCCCGGGAACATGGGGTTCACCATTTACCACCTTAACATTTTCCCAAGCTTTGCTCAGAGTGGAATCTCTCAGCTGGGCAGTACCAAAGTTAGCCTGAGAAACCTCTAAATCTGAGAGCACCGTACCCTCTGAGGCTTCTGGGGACAACTCCGTCTCTCCCGCAAGAACAGACAGTGGAAAAGACATTTCATGATCAACTTCATCAACAGCCCTTGTTTCAACATTATTCTTATCCCATCATGGGCTATTTGCATTACCAAGATCTGAACACTTGTCATTTTTCCCTTCCCACAAGTTCCAAAACAGGGGAAAGTCCCTCCCCAAAATAACACTGTGTGCCAAATTTGGGCTCACCACTACTTCCTGTGTGGCAGGCCCACAGTCTGTCTCTAGGGTAAGAAGGGCTGTAGGATATTGTTTAGAGTCTCCATGGACACACTGCACCGTGATGTGCCTATCACCAAGCAAGGCATTGTCCACCAGGCTGGCATGTACAAGGGTCACCAAACTGCCAGAGTCTAAAAGGGCTTGGACAGTTTGGCCAGATACCTTTATCAAAGTCATGTGTGATTCAGAGTTCGCCAGGTATACAGGTCGGGCAAACAAAGACCTCCGCCTGGCATGATCAAACTCCATTTCCTCTACAGCCATAGGGCAGTTAACAGCAATGTGTCCCCACTCATTACATCGCCAGCACTGAACAGACCCTGGGTTCCTTGTAGTGGACACTGGGCGAACTCTGCCTGTCCCTTTAGGACCCTCAGGGGACTTCCGCTCCCCCACAAATCCTCCCGCCATACCAGCTTTTGTCTTACCGGTAACCTGGGGAGTAGACAGTTTCTGGGTCCAGGAGCGCTGGGCAGCCGACCACGCCAGGGAATCCTCCGCAGCCAAGTAACGTTCCAGCAGCTCAATAAGTTGGTCGGCTGATTGAGGATCTGCATGACTCACCCACCTTCGCAATGCCTGTGGCAGTGAGCGCAAAAAACGGTCGACTGTAACCCTTTCAACAATCTGGGGACCAGTCAACTTCTCTGGTTCAAGCCACTTCTTTACCAGAAGGACCAAGTCGTGCATCTGTGACCTCGGGGAGCTTGCTGCCGAGTAGGTCCACTTGTGGACGCGTTGGGCCCTCACGGCCGGCGTAACCCCAAGCCGTCTCAGGATCTCGTCTTTCAATTTGTCGTAGTCTTTGGCATCTTCCAAAGCAAGATCAAAGTAGGCCTTTTGGGCATCACCAGTCAAGAAAGGCGCTACCAATTCTGCCCACTGCGGCTTAGGCCAGGCTTCCCTCTCTGCCGTCCTCTCAAACGTATGAAGGAAAGCCTCCACATCATCATGTGGTGTCATTTTCTGGAGGAAATGACTTGCACGGATAGCACCTCCATTGCCAGGACCAGCCAGCTTATCCTCCTGGTTACGAACTACCAGTTGCTGCACCAACTCAGCTATAGCTTTCCGATCAGCCTCAGCAGTGCACTGATCCACTTCTGCTGCTGCAGCCAGACTTTCACACATCGCCACAGACTGCTGCTGCACCGCCAGGGTCTGCTTTTGGATGGCTGTATTAGTTTGTCGCTGTTCAGCATTTGCCTGTTGTAAGGCTGCATTGGCCAACGCTAATTGCTTCACCAACTCATCCATGCTGCAGTGCAAGCTTTTAAGTCTCTTATCAAACCCGCTGGCTCTGTAATAGTGCTAGCTCTAGTCTGCCCGCATCCTCCGCCAATTGTGAGGGATTCGCTTCAGATGGTAAGCATTTAGCAGGAACAGAGCAGCTCCAAGCAGGTTTGTATGCAAACATAAATCAAAGTTTATTTGCAGCAGGTTCACAAACAACAGTTTGCAGTTCAGTAATAAAGTCAGTAATTCCACAAAACAAGGATAAGGCCAACTCCGGCCAGGTGCTTACTTTCAGCGTTGAGTAACACACAAATGTCAGTCCAAACACATGCAGTTCCCTGCAGCAGCTTCTCAGCA
Organism: Hyperolius riggenbachi; assembly: GCF_040937935.1. NCBI lineage: Eukaryota > Metazoa > Chordata > Amphibia > Anura > Hyperoliidae > Hyperolius > Hyperolius riggenbachi. Next base: position 253,919,535 of record NC_090655.1, read on the forward strand.
GAGCTACTTCCTGGAAACAAACGAAAACCTTTTCTGTGCAAAACTGACAGAACCTGCTGGACACACCCCTCTCTCACCTCTTCCTCTCCAGAGACGTGTTAGCTCTGTTGTTAACCCTTTGTGGGCTAGACAGGCAGCAGTCCACAAATACAATGCATAATATATTCCACCCAGGACCTGGCGACCAGATGCACCCACCCTGCTCTACATCTGGTCAGCTCCGGACCCTTCTCAAGGCTTCAACCCCTGCCACTCCTGACAGTCAGCAAAAGCCTATCCTCCGGAGCTGCTACAGGATGTAGCGCCTGAACCTGGGTGCAACATACCGTCCATCGCACACCATGTGTGACAAAGAGAGTGGCACTTTGCCAGCCACTTTGTCACAGTATTCATTTAGAAATTATAAGTTTCCAAAGTACACTTTTTTTGCTCTGAAAGCTGACTTTGCATTTTCTTTATAACTGCTTTATTCATGTTCTAAGGTAAGAAGAAATGCTTTCTGACTGTCTGACTTTGTTCAGCAGAGCCTGCAGTGTCAGAGAAGTGTTTGTTTACATTCCTCACTTGATACAATTGAACACAAGATAACATTATCTCTAGTTTGGATGCGTCCAGCTTTGCTAGCAGGAAAGCATCTAAGTCCTGTGTGCAACCCTTTGAATGGTGTACTAGTAAAAAAAAAATACTGGTTGTATATAATATGCTGTAAATAATCTATTAGGGCAAAGCAGAAATGCTGGGTTTCATTCCGCTTTAAATTTTCAGGGTTGGAAGGAGACCTTTTTTTTACCATGCTGCGTACATCAGCGCCACCTATTGTTCTTAATTGGCCATGACCAATCTGCATCATCTTTGCATCATTTTGGAATTATCAGCAGCTCACTGACCCTCCTTAATGATAATTGTTCCTCCCCTCAGAATTCTCTAACAGGAAGTGATGATGTTTCTCTATTTGCAGGGCGGAGTCCCAGCATCAGGAACCTCTCAGAGACTCGTCTCTCTGTATCCACAGACTGTACAACGGATGATGATGTCGCTGGACAAGAGTCTCCTGCAGATATCCTGGTTACCCCAAATATTCCCCCAGAATCCCCTCACCTGTCTAACCCTGAGAGGGCCCATACCCAGCACAGCTCTTCTACTGCTGGAGGGTCTTATTCCTGTTTCATATATGGGAAAGGTTTTGTAAGGAAATCACATCTCGTCACACATGAGAAATCTCACACTGGTGAGAAGCCCTATTCATGTGCTGAGTGTGGGAAATGTTTTGGATGTAAAGAATACCTTGTCATGCATGAAAGATCTCATACTGGTGTGAAGCCCTATTCTTGTGCTGAGTGTGGGAAATGTTTCATACAGAAATCAGACCTTCTCAAACACGAGAGATTGCACACTGGTGAGAAGCCCTATTCATGTGCCAAGTGTGGGAAATGTTTTGGACATAAAGGAAGTCTTATCATACATGAGAGATCTCACACAGGTGAGAAGTCCTATTCATGTGCTGAGTGTGGGAAATGTTTTGGCCAGAAAGGAAACCTTATCATACATGAGAGATTGCACACTGGTGAGAAGCCCTATTCATGTGCCGAGTGTGGGAAGCATTTTGTACATAAATCAAACCTTGTCAAACATGAAAGATCTCACACTGGTGAGAAGCCCTATTAATGTGCTGAGTGTGGGAAATGTTTTGGACAGAAAGCACACCTTTTAAGACATGAGGGATCTCACACTGGTGAGAAGCCCTACTCATGTGCTGAGTGTGGGAAATGTTTTGGGCGGAAAGGAAGCCTTGTTATACATGAGAGATCTCACACTGGTGTGAAGCCTTATTCATGTGCTGAGTGTGGGAAATGTTTTGGACATGAAGCCTTGTCATACATGAGAGATCTCACGCAGGTGAGAAGTCCTATTCATGTGCAGAGTGTGGGAAAAGTTTTGTTCACAAATCAAACCTTGTCAAACATGAGAGATCGCACACTGGTGAGAAGCCCTATTCGTGTGCTGGGTGTGGGAAATGTTTTGGACGTAAAGAAAACCTTGTCATGCATGAAAGATCTCATACTGGTAAGAAGCCCTATTGTGCTGAGTGTGGGAAATGTTTCATACAGAAATCAGACCTTCTCAAACATGAGAGATTGCACACTGGTGAGAAGCCCTATTCATGTGCTGAGTGTGGGAAATGTTTTGTTCACAAATCAGACCTTGTCGAACATGAGAGATCGCACACTGGTGAGAAGCCCTATTCATGTGCTGAGTGTGGGAAATGTTTTGGGCAGAAAGGAAACCTTTTAAGACATGAGAGATCACACAATGGTGAGAAGCCCTATTCATGTGCTGAGTGTGGGAAGTGTTTTGGACGTAAAGAAAACCTTGTCGTGCATGAAAGAACTCACACTGGTGAGAATTCCTTTTCATGTGCTGAGTGTGGGAAATGTTTTGGCCAGAAAGGAAACCTTGTAAGACATGAGAGATCTCACACTGATGAGAAGCCCTATTCATGTGCCGAGTGTGGGAAGCATTTTGTTCATAAATCAAACCTTGTCAAACATGAGAGATCTCACACTGGTGAGAAGCCCTAATCATGTGCTGAGTGTGGGAAATGTTTTGGACATAAAAGAAGCCTTGTCAACCATGAGAAATCTCACACTGGTGAGAAACTCTAATCATGGGCTGAGTGTGGGAAATGATTTGAGTTTAAATCACTGCTCATGAGACATGTGTTGAGTGTGGGAAATGTTTTGGCCATAAGTGTTATTTTCCAGTGTTTCTTTTACTTCTTGCAAAGCGCACACGGCAGCATTCTTACACTGAATCCTGAGGACTCTTTCATGCTGCTCAGAGCATTGGATTGTTGCTGCTCTTTCACTGTCCATATCAAACTCCTTCATCTCCTCCAGCAGTTGCAGCATTTGCAGGCGTTTGTAAGCATTGGTCCCTAGTGTATGTCAGGCATCTTACAGGTTGTGGTATTGGCTGGTTTAATGTTCTGCTACCATATATTGTGTGTTTGTTGAAAGTTTGCTTGCCATTTAATAGGCATATTGATAGAAAGCCAAAGGAACCTGGAACCTTTTTTTCTACTGTGCGGAGAGTATGGAGAGTGCTGGAGTGTGTGCTGCTCCCCCCAGGTCCTTGTAAGCCCCAGACACCATCTCCTCACCTCTTTCATGGTCTTGGTGGGCGGGGATGGTTCTGACTGGCAGAGTCCCCACAGCTCTGCTCTGACAAGCATAGTCAGGTGGCAAGCTGCTATCCAATTGGTTGGCAATGTGGGTCACCTGACACTGCAACAGGGATCACAGCGACACGCTTCTGTGTGCTCAGTAGTGCAGCTGTTGCAATGGCTGATCATGATGGCAATGCAGAGCAAATGAACAGATGGTAGTAACTGGGACAGAAGCTGCGGCTTCCCTGGAAAGTACTCACGGCACACAGATTGAGAACCACCTTCTTTAGTGTCCATGGTGTCCTCATCTTATCCATAGGAGACTCTCTGGTTTTTGCATGCTTACATAAGCTTCATACTATAGCTAAGAAAAAACCTTCCCACAATCCTGCTGGCACTGCGCAGCTCCTCAAAGTTAGGCAAAGGCACCAAACCGGGTTAAAAAAAAATGGAGGCATATAGAGACCTATTTTATTTTTTTCAGCATTCAATTTTTATTGAGAGCTTTTGCAGAAAGAAACGGACACTATGGCCCTAATTCACTAAGCATGAGCACATCCGGTAATGCTGAAAACAGCTGATTTTACCAATCACCTTCCCAAATTCCAATTCACTAAACCTATTACCGCACAGAAAATTACTGACTAGTGAGGTAAATGACTGACTTGTAAATACCTCAAGAAATGACAAATTGCAATTCACAAAGATTTACGCATTTGGTAAATCAGACAAAAGCATTCAATATTTTTCTTCAGCTCTGACCAGCTGATAATAGTGGGTGTTAGGGTTAGGCACCACCAGGGGGGGTCTCAGGGTTAGGCACCACCAGGGGGGGGTCTCAGGGTTAGGCACCACCAGGGGGGTCTCAGGGTTAGGCACCACCAGGGGGTCTCAGGGTTAGGCACCACCAGGGGGGGTCTCAGGGTTAGGCACCACCAGGGGGGTCTCAGGGTTAGGCACCACAAGGGGTGGTCTCAGGGTTAGGCACCACCAGGGGGGTCTCAGGGTTAGGCACCACCAGGGGGGGTCTCAGGGTTAGGCACCACCAGGGGGGTCTCAGGGTTAGGCACCACCAGGGGGGGTCTCAGGGTTAGGCACCACCAGGGGGGGTCTCAGGGTTAGGCACCACCAGGGGGGTCTCAGGGTTAGGCACCACCAGGGGGGGTCTCAGGGTTAGGCACCACCAGGGGGGGTCTCAGGGTTAGGCACCACCAGGGGAGGGTTCTGTGTAAGAGTAGGAAGAGGTTAGGTTGTACATTATTGGTAAATTTAGCGATAATGTAAAATCACAATTAAATTATTGTTTGCCATTTTTGTTATTTAATGTTACACTTAAATTGTTATGTAACATTATTGTTGGTCATTTTGTTATTTAATGACGTGCTTTAATGAGCTTGCAACTTTTTGAAATGTATGCATAGGAAGAGCCAGGCAGCCAATAGAGAAAGCCACACAGCCCTTCTTCTCATTCTGATTTGGTGTGACACCCTGGGGGGCGGGTCTTCACTGCAGCAGAGCAAGGGAAAGAGACTTTTTATGAGGCTTTTCTGCATCCCTTTATATGGGGAAAATCTGTATTCTGTTATACAGAAGAGCTCCTCCTGGTGGCTGCATCACATCTAAAGGTATGTCAGGGATGCACAGGACAGAAAACACCGACTCATACACACAGCTTCCTGCCTCACCGCTGACTGCTCCACTGCTGGTAAGTGACACTTGCTGATCAGGGCTTTGTTCAGTAAAGTACAGAGCTTCTGGAAAATAATGTGGAAAATGCGGAAAATCTTTAGTCAATTTGGAAAAGTGCCCTTAGTGAGTTGAGGCCAATGGGGATGATTCACAAAGCATTTCACCTGTTTTCACCATATCTATGTGACGTTTTAAAGCACCCAAAGAACGAATATATATATATACACACACACACACTATTTATATTGATAATAATTCCTTTTTTTGTATAGCGCTTTTCTCCTGTCACACTCAAAGCGCTTGTGAGGCGGCCACTAGAGCACACTCAGTAGGCAGTAGTAGTGTTGGGGAGTCTTGCCCAAAGTGCTCCTTACTGAATAGGCGCTGGCTTACTGAACAGGAAAAGCCGAGATTTGAACTATCTATAGTGCATTTGCCGCTGAAGACACAGACATGGCAAAATACTCTCTTAGGCCCGGTGCACACCAAAACCCGCTAGCAGATCCACAAAATGCTAGCAGATTTTGAAACGCTTTTTGTTATTTTTTTGTAGCGTTTCAGCTAGCATTTTGCGGTTTTGTGAAGCGTTTTTGGTGTAGTAGATTTCAGATATTGTTACAGTAAAGCTGTTACTGAACAGCTTCTGTAACAAAAACGCCTGCAAAATCGCTCTGAACTGCCGTTTTTTCAGAGCGGTTTGCGTTTTTCCTATACTTAACATTGTGGCAGAAACGCATCCACAATCCAAAAAATGCCTCACCCCGGGAGTATGCGTTTCTGCAAAACTCTCGCTCTGGTGTGACCCACCCCATTGAGATACATTGACCAAGCATATCCGCAGCCGCAAGCGGCTGCAGAAACGCTGAAAAAGCTGCTCGGTGTGCACCAGCCCTTAAAATGTATAATAAAGCGAGGAAATTAGTCAGAGGATAGTTCTAACTGTTCGCTGAGTTCCCCACTATGGTACAATGTGAATTAGTCAGAATTTGCTTCCCTTATTGATGAGGGATTCTGGATCCAGAAGGGGGTAAATATATTCACCATCTGTACCATAATAATCATTGTAAATCGTGGTCACAAATATCCAAATTCTCGGGGGTGTGAGTGATGATTGTTGGAGGTGTGGTCATAGCCCCGGTACTATTAGGCATATGACTTGGGAATGGCCACTCATCCAAGCATTCTGGGACAAAATATTGACCTTCATGAAGTTAAACTGAGTCTTCCTGTAGTGTCCTCTTATAAGTCTTGTCTGGAAGCCCTGGTTGCAATGTACTGCATTAATAATCACCTAGATGTAACTCCCAGCATAGTGACTCCCTCTGATAGATACTCGGATATGAGCTTGTGGTTCCCCCACACCACACCTCTGTGATGCTTTGTGCTGCTATGGTCTGGGATTTCATACCGGTCCATAGATTTTATGTGTCTGACTTGGTCAACAAATGCAATTCTGTATGTTCTTCATACTAATGAATGGCTATTTACTTGACTTTGTGTAATCTTTTATATCTCTGTGATATGGCCTGATGTAACCTAAATGTGTCTTGGACTGCCAGTGGGTTGATTTGTGTTGCTGTTGTGTGTTTTGATAAAAAATAAACAGATAAAAAAAATTCAACAGTTTTGGTCAGTGATTGTTCCAAACATTTTGGCAATAACAGGATTCCCACAAAATGGACTCGTTTGTACAGATAAGAAAAAACATAAATCACCAGACCTGGCGAATACTTAGATACAAAGGCCAGGGGCTGAGGGTCAATGTTACCTTTTTCAAAACAACTTGCTTAACCTGCCTGGCGTTCTGATTCCCGCGGCCCTGGGAACGTTTTTTGCACATTTTTTTTTAATTTATCATGTAGCTAGCCTAGTGCTAGCTGCATGATTCCCCCCTCCCTGCGGCGTCCCTCCCACCCCTCCGATCCCCGCCAGGATTTCCAGGAGGGCCTCCCCGTCGCTATGACGACGCACGTCGTGACGTCATGACGTCACAGGGAGACCCGATACACCCCTCAGCGCTGCCTGGCACTGATTGGCCAGGCAGCGCACGGGGTCTCGCCTGGGGGGGCCCTGCATCGCGGCGGGCGGCGGCGATCGGGTGAGGCACGCAGCAAGCACTTTGCTTGTGTTTAAAAAAAAATATTCAAATCGGCCCAGCGGGGCCTGAGCGGTGACCTCCGGCATCTCTGGACGAGCCTAGCTCATCCAGAACGCTAGGGAGGTTAATAGGAAAGTGTCTTTGATGCTGCACCTTGTAGCTTGGCTATGATAAATTTGCCACACATCTTGTGCTAGGTAACAAATATGTTCTGCTTTAATTACAGCACCCAATACTTGGTTAAATTAATATATTACAAATATAATCATTAGACATATAAGTGCAAACTTGCAGGCCTACAAAATGTAAAGTCTATGATAGCATAGAGGTAGCGACACTGGTCAATCAGGGCAGTTTCTAGCCTTTTTTCATCCCCAGACAATAAATTCTATCTCCCCCCCCCTTAAAAAAACAGAACAAAATCAGACACTATAGAACACACCTCATATGATATAAACCATGTGCCATGTGATACATGCTGCCACCGGGCAACTCAAATAAAAATGGCGGGTATAATGTCACCTACACTACAAATTCCAACATCATGTCCTCGCAGAACAATTTCAGGCATCATGTCCTTCACATTGCAAGGTCAGATTATCAAGCAACACAGTCTTCATTTCATAATACTTTTTCACAAACATTACAGGATATGTAAATGTGATTCCGCCTGTTAGGGTAGATGTGGACTGCAGGGAATATATCATAACACTGAAGGGCTGACATAGTGAGATGGAACAATAGTTTAGAGATTCATAACCCATTCTGGAGATGAGCACAGTGTGTTGGTGGTGTACACTAAACAGTACTGGCGCTCAGTGTCCAAGGACTACCACCATCCACAGATGCTTGGTTCTTCAGAACATATGTACACCTTTAAATGGAAAAACATCAGAGACATATCATAGTGCAGGATGTCGGTATATTGCTGTTTCACCTATGTGCACCCAGAAGCCCACATTCAAAAGCGCACCAATAGTGTTAAGTCACTTCCACCTAGAGGATAAAAAGGGTCACCCCCCCCTCCCCCTAATTTCCCTGCTCACCAGATGGTCTCTTTAAACTTGCAGATCTCTTAACGTCGTCACTTCCATTAAGACCATACACCTCATGAGATAAAAAACGTATGATGTGTAAAACCGTTTTAATGCATCTTCTCGCCTAAAAAATACATGCATACATTATATATATCTTGGTAAAAGCAGATCACATAATCACTGTTCCCATCTGGAAAGTTCCGGTCTCAGCTATGTGTGAGCTGGTTCCTCCTTCATCGCGTCTCCTAAGCTCCGCCCTGGTGGTGTAGGTGAGACAAGAGAGGTAGAATGGAGGAAGGAAGGGTAGTAGGAGGTCAGAATTGATGACATGGATGAGTGGATAGATAGGAGCAGAATTGAGGCATAGTGAATACCACTATTGTATTGTAGTGCTGAGTCCTGTATTTGAATCTGGCCCAGGACATAATCTGCATGGAGTTTTTATCTTCCCCTGGGTTTTGTCCAGATACTTCATATTCCTCCTACATCCCAAAAAAATACTAGTGAGTCAACTGGTTTCCCCAAAACAACAAAAATGGGGAGGAGGGTTTTGGGATAAAGAAAGGACATCGACCTCCTTAACTCTTCTCACTTCACACAATCGTGTTCCTGACTCAAATAAAGAGCCCTTTAACTGCAAAAAAAACATTTGTCCAGTCAGGACAATTAAGTAGACAACAGTGCACTTCAAATATCAAAGACCGTGTGATTAACCACTTCCTTACCAGCAGTCTCTGCACCTCTGGATCAGACAAACATATTAAAAAATGGAACCATTCCATGCCTCACAGAGTACTTCTCTCCCAAAGACCACGAGATGGAGGAGAGAGAAAATGGCCGCGGTCTCTCCAGACAAAGCTCCCGCGCTGAGCCACTGGCTACAGACCAGCCAAGTCACACAGCTGCACCAACTCCAAGAAACAAGCTGACATCCAAGCCTGAACAAGGTAAGTGGAACATTCCTCCATCTCTTGTCTCCTCTTCTTCCAAGGGACAGTCACACAAGTGCCTTGCAGCTTCTGCAAAGCAGGCCCCTGCATTACACAGTAACATAGCTTTATGGGTTGGAAAAAAACATGCATTCATCAGGTTCAACCAGAAAAAAAGTACAACACTAGCCTGCTCCCTCTTATTTCCCTGTTGATCCAGAGGAAGGCAAAAAACCCTTACAAGGCATGGTTCAATTAGCCCAAAAAGGGGGAAAATCCTTCCCAACTCTAGGTGGCAATCAGGTAAATTCCCTGGATCAACACCACTGACAGTTACCTAGGTATAGCCATGGATGTCTTTCAATGCAAGGAAAGCCCCTAAGCTCCCATTAAACACAGATATAGAATTTGCCATAACTACTTCCTGTGGCAATACATTCCACATTGTAATCACTCTTACTATAAAGAACCCTTTCCTAAATAAATGGCTAAAACTTTTTCTCCATGGGCAGATTATGTCCCTAGTCCTTTGCAAATGCTTAGGGACAAAATCTCACCTGCCAAGCTTTTATTTTGCACTTTGTTAATGTCCTCTAAGGCGTCTTTTTTCCAGACTAAATAAGCCCAGTTTATCTAACCTTTCCTGGTAAGTAGTGTTGCTCGGATACCCCCGATCACGGATTCCAGTAAATCCGGCCACAGCGGTATCAAAATCAGGATAGGTCATGATTGCGATCTGGATTTGAAACGGACTTCCAAATTCGATTTGGATTTTAGCGGTGATTGCATGTGGAATCCATTATCACGGCTGTGATCACGGATTAGACTTTAAGGTTAATAACAAAGCCCCCATACATGATACAATCACCAAAATTGCATGGATTATAAAGGTGAGATGTGGCTACAACTTAAAAAAAAATCAAAAAGATCTTTTAGTTTTTGAGAAAATCGATTTTAAAGGTAGAGTAAAGAATTATCATTTTAAATGTGGTTATTAATAATAATAATAACTTTTTAAACAAGGAAATGCACTTTAAGCAATCGCAAAGTCCCAGTGGCCCCACAGCAAAAAAATAAATGAACCAGGCCAATTAGGAGTAGGTTGTAACTTGCGTTGTAAAGGCAGGTATTATTAATTCCCAGCCACTTCATGTCCCCCAGTCACCGACAGCAGGGGCCAGGAACTTACCTTCCACCCAAGCCTGGCTAACTGTAAGAAAGGTGAGTTTGTCCAAATAGTCATCGGACAGCCGAGAGCGCTTCTCGGTGACCACGCCACCGGCCGCACTGAAGCATCTCGCGGAGAGGACACTGGAAGGGGGCAGGACAGGACTTCCAGGGCATACTGGGCAAGCTCCCTCCAGATCTCAAGTCTCTTGACCCAGTACTCCAAGGGGTCCACTGGCTGGCTAGGTCAAGCCCGCTGAATGACCCCATGTAGTCAGACACCATGCCGGTCAGTCGCTGGTGCTGGCTGGAGGAGGATGCTGTGGCTGGCACCTCTGCTCTGGGCAGCTCCACTGCATACTCTTTGTTAGGCCCAGCAGGTCTACGGGGCTCTGGATGCTGCTGCTGCTGGTGGCCGCAGGCACCTGTTGCTGGGTTGGCAGAACAGCAACAGTGGGGGTGGAAGGCTGGAGGAATGCTTCCTGCAGTCTTCGCACAAGGGCCCCCCCCCCCTTGTACGGTGCTCGGTGGTGGATGGTGACATGAACTGTCCCTGCTTCCCCTTCAGACGCGGGTCCAGGATCTAGGTGACCCAGATGACCTCCCTTTCACACATCTGGATCACCCGGGGTTCCCTGCGAAGGCAGCACAACATGTGCTCAGCCATGGAGAAGAGGCGGGAATAGGCAGACTGTGACACATCTCCGTTGTCGTCCCTGAGAGGACATGCCTGTCCTCGTCTTCCTGCACCGTGTCCTCCTGAAGCCGCCACCCCCCGCACAACGGCAGCAGCGCTCTGATGCTCCCCCTCAGCATCCAGGCTAGGGACCTCCAACTCCTCCTGTGAGGTGGACAGTGCTGCCAACTGATCCAGCTGAGTCAGGTCTGCCTCCCCCACTTCCATCAGATCACATAGTGCCCTGTCCAACAGGCAAACCAGGGGCACCCATTCACAAATGGATGCCCGCTCCTGGCTCACCATCTTGGTTCCTTGCAGGAAGGGAGCCAAGACCAGGCACACTTGCTGAATGTGTGTCCACTGAGCTGAGGAGATCAGCTGCAGGTTGGTGAAGCCGGAGACATTTCCCTCACAGATATACCTGGTGACAGCTGTCCTGTACTGGCACAGCCCCTCCAACATCGCCAGGGTGGAGTTCCAGCGAGTTGGGACATCTATGATCAGATAGTGTGATGGGAGGCCCTCGCACTGCTGCAGTTCAGCCAGGGTTGCAGTGGCGGAAATGGTGCACCAGCTTCCGTGCAGCTTCCAGCAGCTGGTCCATCCTCGGGTAGGTGCGTAGGAAGCAATGCACCACCAAATTGAGGATGTGGGCCAAGCAGGGGATGTGGTAGTTCTTCCATGCGCACTGTGGCCTGCAGTTTGGCCCCATTATCGGACACCACATAACAGACTTTGAGGCCTCTGGGGGTCAGCCACCTCTGCTCCTGCTCCCTGAGGAGGATGTGGGCAGCCATGACCTTATCCTTTCCCAGGCTGACCAATTTCAGCAGCGCTTGACAATGGCGAGGCTTTGTGCTGCTGCTGAGAAGGGCTTACTTGCAGGGTGTGGAGGGAATGGGATCAGAGGAGCCTGCTGCATCCACCCTGATCCCGCGTGGTGGCACCACCAGCTGGCCTGCTGCCGTTCATTCCCTTCCACTAATGTCACTCTGTCCCAAATCGGTTGCTCCAGGAGTTCATGGTGATATGGAGCCGCTCGCCCATGGTGTGGTTGAGCGAACGGGCCACGTTTGCCACCCCAAAATCTTGTAGTCAGAGTTGAGCAGAAACTACGCCTATGCGAATCTACGCATTGTAGTTGGCACATACGTATCATTGTAGTGTTTCGTATGTTCAAAACTACGCATAGTAAAATACGTGTAGTCATTATACCGAACCTCGCAACTTCGTTTGCTACACGTACTTAGTCCGTATTATGCGTAGCTTCGCATGCGTAGTTGTCTAACGTAGTAACGCGTAGACACATGTATGTACACTACTCATACTTCGCATATAACGCTCTTGCACGTAGTTTAGTTGGCAGGCGTAGTTTCCGCAATAGGCGTAGCTTACGCTTATGCGTAGTTTTGGACGCGTAGTTCCGCAAACAGACCATTTGACTGGCCAATCAGGTAAAACTTTTGGTTGCTGCTACACCCTTAGCAACCAATAGAAATGTAGCCCACCCCTCAGTATAAAAGCTTTTAGCCAAGCTCTGGTTTCACTTTCTGGGTGGTTATTGTGCTGCGTGCTGCTGTGCTTGTGTGAGCAGAAACAGCATACACAGGCTACAGCCAGTGACATCCACATTCCTTGTTTCCTGACCTTGCTGGTGAGGAGCTCAATGTGGGCCCAGACGGCGTCAAACAGGGGAGCATGAGTCGCAACACTGCAGGCCTCCCAATGCAGTAGCTCCACTTTGGTATGGGTGATGATGGTGCGCTTGGTTGTCAGGGAGTGTGACCACTTCCAGGCCATGGTACCAGGGTGGCAGCTTGTACAGTTGAGGAGGGAGGGGGCAGAGTATAGGCAGAAACAACGGGTGCAGTCATTCAGGCAGTGTAACCGAGCAGCTCATGCCGAAGTCAGAAACAGGTGGCAGTGCAACAGGGCAGATTGCACTATAAGCCAGCAGATCAAAAACAGGCCCTGTGTAGGCAGCAGAGGAGGCAGGTCCAGCAGAGAGCGCAGTACAGGTGAAGGCAAGAGAGCCCAAAGCTGAGGTGGTGAGGGCACTGGAGGGTTTGTAGGCCAGAGAGGGAGTCCTCCAGTGAAAGTGAGGGGGGTTTTCTCGGATGCTCAGAGTGCAGGCTGAGGGACCCCAGTGAATGCTGGCCAGGCAGTGGATGGAGAGCAGAGAGCAGGGGAAGCAGCTGTAGCTTACCACACAGGCATGGCTCTCCCATCAATGGAATGAAGGCTCCAGGATGTCAGCAGCGTGCAGGACCGGTGGCTGGTGCTGGCTGCGTCAGCTGTTTGTGAGGAAAGGCGGATGGAAGATTACAGACTATCCTCCTATCTAGGTGATGCTTGCTGTGGGAGAGACAGTAAGCTGTGGCAGTAGGGAAGGAAAATGAACACTGAGCTGGGTTAAAAAAAAAAGAAGAAAAGAGCAGAAGTGACATCACTTTTGGCATCACAGGGAAACATTTGTTTCAATAAAGTGTTTGAAACATTCAGACTTACCCTTAACTACCCTACCAACCCTACACAAATTACTCCGAGAATATGAAGATCTCTCAGGATACAAGCTTAACCAAGATAAGACTGAAGCTCTTCCGGTCAACATTCCCCCCCTTCTACTTAGCACCCTTCAAAAATCATATCCCTATAATTGGAGAAAACATTCATTGAAATATCTGGGTATTTTTCTTACCACTTCATACAATTCCTTATATAAACATAATTATCCACAGATCATTCATTCCATAATCCAAGATTTACATAAATGGTCAAAATACACTATCTCTTGGATAGGATGTTTATATTCGGTTAAAATGAACGTCTTACCTCGACTATTGTATCTGTTTGAAACCCTCCCAATCCCGGTCCCTTCCTCTCAGCTTGCTCTCCTTCAAAAAGAAATTAATAACTTTATATGGAATCACCACAAACCCCGGGTCTCAAGGTCAGTAATGATGGCTCTGCGGGATCAGGGGGGCCTAGGTCTCCCCAATATTGCTTTATACTATAAAGCCACCCAACTGCGTCAAATCACTGAGTGTTCTGACTTTTTGGCAAGAACTAAGTGGGCTTTAATTGAAGCAACACATGTCCTTCCGTGATCCTTAGCCTCACTTATTTGGTCAGATACCACTCAACCCCCTTACCATCCATAGGTCTATCCACCACAAAATTTATGATCCGTCTTTGGGCTAACACAGTAACAGGTGCAGGTCTCCGTTCTCTTCATAGGCTGCAACCTTTTCTGGGTAACCCCAAATTCCAACCAGGACTGAACAGTGATTTTATGAAACGTTGGTACTCCAAGGGGTATTTTCGTTTGCAAGATTGGTTGCAACCTTCATCTTCGCTATTCATTACCTATGAAGACGTATGTAAACATTTTCCTCCTTCCTTTCAACTTTTTTTAGAATTTAATCAGATCGCTCATTTTATTAAATCTCTGGTACCTACCCCCTCAGGTCTAAGCCGGCTGACAGCATTTGAAGTGTTATGTACCCAAAGAGGTCATCAAAAGGGCCTGATAACTCAAGTTTATGCTCTACTATGTACTAAATCCTTTACTGCCACTCCGGCCCATACTTATATGGCTAAGTGGGAAGCCTCGCTATCTCAACCCATTTCCCTTACAGACTGGGAATCTATCTGGCAAAACGCCAAAGATTCTTCAATGTATACTCAAATTAAAGAAAACATATACAAAATCCTATTCAGATGGTACTTAACTCCAGTATTATTATCCCAAATTTACCCTGGATCCTCTAATTTATGCTGGCGAGGATGCAGCCTCGCAGGATCTTTAGAGCACATCTTTTGGTCATGTCCTGCTCTAATTCCCTTTTGGCAGGATATCCAAAAATTAATCCTCCAGGTCTTGGATGTGACTATACCTTTGGACCCCACTATCATGCTATTAGGCAAATCCCCCCCTCAAATTCATAAATTCGAAGGAATCCTAATCATTCGTATACTTACCGCAGCCAGACTATCCATCTGTACCCAAAGAGGTCATCAAAAGGGCCTGATAACTCAAGTTTATGCTCTACTATGTACTAAATCCTTTACTGCCACTCCGGCCCATACTTATATGGCTAAGTGGGAAGCCTCGCTATCTCAACCCATTTCCCTTACAGACTGGGAATCTATCTGGCAAACCGCCAAAGATTCTTCAATGTGTACTCAAATTAAAGAAAACATATACAAAATCCTATTCAGATGGTACTTAACTCCAGTATTATTATCCCAAATTTACCCTGGATCCTCTAATTTATGCTGGCGAGGATGCAGCCTCGCAGGATCTTTAGAGCACATCTTTTGGTCATGTCCTGCTCTAATTCCCTTTTGGCAGGATATCCAAAAATTAATCCTCCAGGTCTTGGATGTGACTATACCTTTGGACCCCACTATCATGCTATTAGGCAAATCCCCCCCTCAAATTCATAAATTCGAAGGAATCCTAATCATTCGTATACTTACCGCAGCCAGACTATCCATCTCCTCAAATTGAAAAAAATAGCTCCTCCAGAGCTTTCTGAAGTCATAATTAAGCTTAAATGGATTAAACTAATGGAAAAACTCACAGCCACCCTTAGGGATACTGAAATACGCTTTGATAAGATATGGGGTCCATGGGATAATCACTTCCCGAATGATTGACCTTTCGGAACTACCCACAGATACCATGACCGCCTACAGGGCCTACCACACCTCATCACTTTAGTTTATAACCACGTTGCAGAAGCTAGAGAACCAACCAAAACAAATTTTCTTCTTTCCTTCTTTTTTATTCTCTGTCTTTCTATCTACTACTATCAGCCGTCAGACTAAGAGATAAGTCTACTCTTGGGGATCCCTGGTCTGTTGTTTTTGATGATGGTAGTTTGTCTTCTTTTCCCTTTGACTACATCTCCAATATGTATGACTGTGCAAACGTTATCTTGTCAAATCTTACTCTTCTCTCTCCATGGCAAACTTGGTCACCGACAATTTTTTTTGTCTTGAAACAGCCTACAGTCTTGGGCATGGACTTTCGCCTCAACACCTGGTTTAACTCTTCCCAAACTTACCCTTGTTTTTGATATCTGTAATTACCAAATTTTCCCACCATGTGTTATTATACTGCATATCATTTTGTGATAACTGTTTGTATGGTTCTTTTCATAAATCTAAATAAAAATCAGTGTTACAAAAAAAAAAAAAAAAAACATTCAGACTTGTGTCCACAATCATTTGTATGTTGTCCGGTGTAAGTCATGCAGAGAATCTGAAGTCATAAGCGCAATAATTTATAAATAAGGAACACGTGCTAGTGATAATGATTTAATCTATAAAATTCCCGCTAAGTGAATATAGTGACGCGATGACGGCGTTTGAAAATTTAGTTGAGAAAGATATCAGACGTATAAAAACTAAGAAAATCTATAATGATAATCTAACTAAAGGTGAACGGAACGCTTTGAAAGAATTGCGTAATGATTTTGCGATCACTATACGACCAGCGGATAAGGGTGGGGGGATAGTGGTGCAGGATACAAGTGCATATCAAGAAGAAGCAATGAGACTGCTAGGGGATCAAAAAACTTATTGCCGTTTGAGGAATGATCCAACTACTGAATTCGTGAGGGAATTGAAAGTCCTACTGGATAAAGGCTTAGATTTAGATATCTTATCAGAGAAAGAACACCAGTATCTTGACATTAAATTCCCAAGGAGGCCATTGTTTTACCATCTGCCGAAAGTCCATAAATGTATCAATACCCCCCCAGGTAGGCCAATTGTGTCAGGGGTGGGGTCTCTAACCTCTAATCTCTCTAGATATGTCGACTCCTTCCTACAGAAGTATACTAGGGAGACATTGGCATATCTGGAGGACACCAAACATATTTTAAACATATTGGAGGATTTGAAATGGGAGGAAGGATGGCTGTTATGCACTTTGGATGTGACTTCATTATATACAATTATTGACCACCAGAGGGGGCTGGAAGCAGTAAAGTTTTATTTGAATAAAGACATCACAATGGACCCATTGCAGGCGGAATTCATATTAGAAGCGATCCAATTCATACTGGAACACAATTATTTCCAATTTGGGGAAGATTGGTACCTACAGGCCAGTGGAACGGCGATGGGGACCCGGTTCGCACCGGCTTATGCAAATTTATTTATGTCCCATTGGGAAGACCACCACATTTATGGAGATGGTGGCCCCGGCGCGAGCCGGGTCCTATGGCGCCGTTTTATAGATGATGTACTATTGGTCTGGCGGGGTGACCGACATTCATTGGAACAGTTCATTGTTAGTGCTAACAACAATGACTGGAATATTAAGTTTACTGCGAATATAAGTGATACCAGGGTAAGCTTTCTAGACCTAGAAATATACATCGATTCTGGAGTTTTAAAGACAAAAACTTTCCAGAAGGCAGTGGATGTGAACAGCTACATCCTTCATACCAGCTGTCATTTACCACGCTGGTTGAATGGTGTTCCCAGGGGGCAGTTCACGAGATTGCGACGCAATTGTACAGAAATTGCTGAATATAATGAAGAAGCGGAGAATCTCGAGAACTGCCTCCTTGAAAAAGGTTACCCCAAAAGACAGATAGAGGAATCTAGAAGGGTGATTGCATGTAAGAAAAGAGAAGACTTATTAGCCCCAAAAACTAAAACAGAGTGGGACGGGAGTGACTTTTCCATGGTCCTTCAATACACATCACAATCCAGGGTGATATCTGGAATTGTCCGGAAACACTGGAACGTATTGAAGGAGGATAAAATTCTGGGGGAAATATTACCAGAGAACCCAAAACTAATTTTTAAAAGAGCCCCTAATGTGGGCCTTTCTATTGCCACAGCTGCTAATGAAATTAATAAAGGAGATATGTCAATGATATTAAAAGGACAACAGGGTTTTAAAAGATGTGGATTCTGCAATAACTGCAGAATGACACATAATCCTGGAAAAGTCACTGAAGTCATCACACCGGCTGGGGTGTCCTTTAAAATTAAAGACTCCATAACATGCAATACGAAGGGGGTCATATATTGTATCCAATGTCCCTGTCATAAAAGATATGTTGGAAGAACAAAGAGAGTATTGCATACACGTATAGGGGAACATTTTAAAAATATACTTAAGAAAAATGAGAAACACCCACTTTCTAACCATTATAAAGAGAGACATAATGGAAGTTTGAAAGGTACAATCTTTTTTGGTTTAGAAGTGATAAAGAGGAGTCCGAGGGGGGGTGATTTTATTAGGAAAATGTCTAGGAATGAATCCAGATGGATCTTTCAGCTGGACACATTGATGCCAAAAGGATTAAATAGCGAGATGGAAACATTCGCTTTTTTTAATGAATGACTATACATTCAAACAATAGGCATGATTGATGAAAGGAGTAGAATTATGCATGGATTGCTGTGATGGTGGTATGATAAGTTATGAGTAAAATATCTGCATAAACCCACATTTGCATATTGATGAGAAGGGTGAAGACAAATATGCACATGATAAGCTGTGAGATGTCATAGAGGTAGTATAAGGATTTGCATAAACCCACATGTGCATAATGATGAGGTGGGTGTTGATAAATCTGCATAAGAAAAGCTGTGAGGTGCCAAAATGAGCTAAGTACTTGCATAAACCCACACTTTGCATAATGATGAGGTGGGCGGAGATAAACCTGCACATGGGTGGTGGAGCAGGCAAAAACCTATTTAAGTGGATGAACTATGTCGAGTAAAATCAATCCTCCTGAAGAAGGCTAACGTATTATAGCTGAAACGCGTAGAGGTTCTCTCGTAACTGAATAAACCGTTTCTGGAGCATTTAGGAACTAAACTGGCCGCAATAGCGCTTAGCGACCATTTGCACATCAAAGGATCCTATTGCTTTAAGGTGACGTCACCAGAAAGAGCAGCTTACGGCTTGCTGGAACAGACAGCGGGCGTCACACTGAACTTGTCAGCAGGAAGTGACGTATGCGACCAAGCATCGCCGAGAGCTGAACGGAAAAGGGAGCTCTGAAGTACCCGGCTGAGTCTATAGCTTGAAGATCGGGGAGAGGAGCTTCTAAGACATAGAGGTACTCTGATTGAACATAGTTTGCTGTAAAGTCACGCTTGAAAAAGCGCTTGTAAACGAGACTGTTAGCACATATGAAACGGGCTGAATCCACTGAGGCTGATCTATGCAGTGTGACTTATAAAGTCTTAAAAGATGCCTGTGTGAAAAACTGACAGCACATATCAAACGGGCTGAATCCACTGAGGCTGAGTGATGCACTGTTGGAACTGACACCTGTTTATTGCACAAAATTGATCAACTCTTCTCATGAATAGGATCTTAATATACGATCTATTTTTGGAATAGTTGCTGGAAAGAAAGAAAGAAAAGAAAAAAGGCTTTTTTCTATGCTCCAGGAATCATATGCTATTAAGGACTGCCAACAAGCAATCTAGAGTCTAGGTGTAGATCTTAATTAGCTCAGGTTGTTAGGAAGAGGTTTTTGATACACCTGATGAATTTATGGTATGATTGTGAATAGTATGAAAGGCATGAGTATTTTGTTATAGGTGTGTTTTTTTTAGCATTTTATCTATGTACATGAGAATTTTATAGATTAAATCATTATCACTAGCGCGTGTTCCTTATTTATAAATTGTTTATATTTGATTTTTGAGGGTTTTGGGATTCCCTCTTTGGAACTTGCAGCTTAGGTGTTCTAGTCTCCTTAGCGCCAACTTCTGCTAACAAAGTTCATAAGCGCAATAGTTGTTTAGGTAAGAGCTTTAATGACTAACGGTACAAGATTTCCTTGCAAGCTTTCATAACTTTAATTTTCATGTTCAGGCATGATACAGAACTGGATCAGAACCGTACCAAAGTAATATAACATACAGAGACGTACGGTATATATGATCTTGTTGAGAATCACATACGAGTCTCTGTATGTTCCATTACTTTGGTACCGCTCTGATCCAGTTCTGTATCCTGCTTGGAGATGAAAATCAAAGTTATAAAAGCTTGTAAAGAAATCTCTTGCAGTTTGACATTAAAGGTATCACCAAAACATCTTTAGTTATGACTTTGGACACAATCAATCTTGTGAGGTGAGTTGTGTTATTTTGAGAAGCAAGAATCACTATATTGTGAAGAGTTTTGTTTTGTAAAACGGGCCCTGGAGTGAGAGTGATATGGAGGCCGCCATGTTTCATTTTTCCCTTTTTAAACACTTTTATTGGCATAGCTGTAATAACAATATAACAGACATTGAATCATTTCCGTTCCGGGGTAATATATTGCCATAAAGGTGATGTTGAGTGTTTGGCAAAAAGGCTATAATTGTCCAGTTAGACCAAAGTCCAGAATAACAGGTTTCACATATCCCAGCTATGGAGGTTTCATTGCAGTATATAGAGTGTATATAAAGCTTCAGGAACATTACTGCAACAAGCAATAATAACTAATACATACACCAGTGTGTGGAATGAAGCCTGTAAAGTACATATCTATGTAAAGAGCAGTAATATGATCGCATAGTTTGATGATACCTGAACATTTGCCATTGTCCTGAAACCAAGGTGGACCTTTATGTAGCTGCTATTAGGGGTGACACTACCCACTTGCCCCATACGTTGCTACATTTACTTGGATACCCTCTATGTGTATATAGTGATTTAATAACCAGAAGCACCTTGTTAACCTGCAGCAGCCACTCAGGCACCGTGGGGACACTTGGGGTGATCCAGCACATTGCTGAGGGAATCCCTGCTGTATGCCGGAAGAGTTATCACAAAGTACTTGTGAATTGGGAATACTGATTTTCTGGCAGTACTCCAAGGAGATATCTTGGGGCTCAGTGATAACGGGGTTCCCATAATATCCGCCAACAGTCCAGCAACTTGCTTCCAGCATCCCTGTACACAGCGACAGCTCCGCATCATATGCCAGAAATCAGTAACCGCAGATGAACATTTAGGACAGGAGGAAGGGTAATTCCCTCTGATTCTAGAAAGTCTAATTGGTGTAAGATACGCCTGGCGGAGTATGTAAAATTGGATATTCTTGACGTTAGCTGATATTGATGTATGTATATGTGATTCAAGGGCTCCCTCCCACTCCTCGGAATCCATGTCTGGGATATGAGGAAGCCATTCATGCCTCAGGGACTCTGAATCTTTACTTGCCAATACCGTTATAAGATATAGATACAGAGTGGTACTCAGCCCCCCATACCTTGAGTGGGTAATATACCTATAACATCTTGGGAAGTATAATGACTTTAATTAGATTGATTCTACCAATGACATTAATAGGAAACTGACTCCATGTAAGGAACTTTCCTTTAACAAAGGGTATGACAGGTTCCACATTTAGTTTAAGAAACTTTTCTTGCCCTGGAGCCACATAGACACCCAGGTATTTACATTGGGTAACTACCTGCAGCTGGGATTGCAAGGAGTGCTCACGTATACCATTTGTGTCAATGGGGAGAATAACAGACTTCTGCCAATTGCTACACAACCCAGAGAATCCTGAAAAGGTTTGTATGGTGGTAAAGACTTGCTGCAAGGAGTGATCAGTATCTTGCAAATATAATATCACATATCGGCGTACAATGCTAATGTGTCTATTACTAGACCCACTCTCAGGCTTGTATTAGAGTATTGGACCTCATGGCAAGGACTTCAATGACCATAAAGAAGAGATATGGTGAAAGGTGGCATCCCTGTCGCTTTAATAGCATCCCACCTATTATGTTTACTCGTTTCATCAGCATTAGTGGCAAAAAATTCTTCCAGTAGCCCTGCAATATCACCATGTTCCACAGTATGCGGTACCCAGAAGGGGCGTCTCCTCCAGATGGGATTAGGGTGTATATTTTACAAGGAGTACAGTAATAGTACCGGGGTATGATCAGATATAGATCGGGAAAGATGACGGACATCTCATATAGAGGGGATCAGTAATGGGCTAGTGAAGGCATAGTCTATTCCAGACAGCACCTGTCATTGTATAGTATGACAGGTAAATTGGCGCTCATCAGGATGGAAATGCCTCCAGGCATCTACCCGTAAAGCCTCTGTCAGTGTGGTGGGCGCTGTGGCCTGTGGCTCCCTCAGAGAAATTATCCCATTGGAGGTCCATAACCATGTTTAAATCTCCCATGCAGACAACATGATAGCCCGGAAAGTCCAAGGCAAACAGCACAGTACATCTAAGTCTATGTAGGGAAGCAGGTGGTGGGTTGTATATCCCTATAATGACCATAGGAGAATCCTCAGTGTGTAGTGCCACACAGACCAAACACCCTCAGTCATCCAATGATACTCCATGTATAGTGTGCCTCAGTGGTTTGTGTAGGAGAGACCCCACTGGAGTATGAGGAGAATTTGCCATATGCAGACCATCCCACCCATCTTTTGCATAAACTCGCTGTCCCATTTGGGAGTAAGTGAATTTCTTGCAAACACAACACATCAGGCGAGTTTTGTCAACTTGTCCAAATAGTAAGGCCCATTTCAAACTGTCATCAGCCCCTCTAACATTCCAGGACATGAATTTCAATTTGTTTAGTGACATATAAATTGTCAAAATAAGTGTACCTACAGTGGTTACCGGTATTGAAAATACTCTCGTTCAGTCGACAGTAAATTGGCAATAGCATAAATTCAATATTCAATTGTACAGTCAAACATTCCAAATTTTAAAGTGGTCTGAAAATCAGAATGTCTTCTTTGCTATAAGAAGATTATTTACAAACTTAAACCTACTATCACAAAAAGGAAAAAAATGTAGCAGAACAGCATTCAAACAGTTACAGCGCTTTGTACTACAGTGGAAAGTTCCTTCTGCTTGTGATCCGCATCCAAAGAGGTGATAACATTATCTTTTACTTACATTCCTCTGTTGCTACATTCCTAGCTGTGCTGAAAATGAGCTCTGTATGCTTCTATCATGCAAACCGTTGAGAAATGATCACTAGGAGATTTTAATATATAATAAAAAACCACTACGCAATAAAATGCAATGGCAGCTTTCAGAGCAGATAAACTGTACTTTGGGACCTTGATGATAATTATGCACAAAAGCAAATGTGTTAACTGTATAGGTAATAAAAAGTAACAAAACACATTTGAATGTTATGTCAGAGTTTTATTCCACTTTAACAAACCTTAAACCCCAACCCACAATGCTAAACAAGAACCTTTAAATAAAGCATTGAGTGCTCTAGAAAACGTCATAGATATAACAGCTGCATAGGTATCTAGATACTGAACTTACAAGCAGTACAAACAGAAATTATGCATATCTGAATCAAATGTAGCAGCATTATTTATTGATTTATAAAGTGCCAACATATTCCGTGGTGCTGTACAAAGTAAGAAACAAACATGGGGTACATAATAATACAGACAAATGAAATACACCAATATACAAAATATATAATTGGTGACAAAATACAGAATTGGTAATCACAGTGACAAAAGTAACACAACAAATAAAATGTATAATTAATTCCAAGACAAGAAAGGGGGAGAGAGCCCTGCCCTTGCGAGCTTACAATGTAAAGGAAGGGGGAGAAACAAGAGGTGGGGTGGTATAGAATAAACATACCTAGAGGCAGTGTGTTTTAGGATATCTAGTAGGAGTGCAAATTGGCTTTAGGACAAATGGGACGTGGCCTAAGGTAGAGCGTATGCTTGTCGGAACAAGCGAGTTTTTAGAGAGCGTTAAAAAGTTACAAAGGTTGGAGAATGATGGATGTGTTGTGGGAGGGTTTTCCAGAGGAGGGGTGAAGCACGTGCAAAATCTTGTACATGTGACTGTAAGGAGGTAATTCTAGAGGAGGACAACAGCAGGTCATGTACAGATCTGAGATTACGATTGGGTTGGTATCTGGAAACTAGTGAGGTGATGTACAGTGGAGAGCTTTGTAGGTTAGGCCTAATACCTGGTACACACAATGACATTTTCTGGAACATTTACTTTCCAATTAATTTTCCACAGAAGTGAACAGAAAATTTATCAGAAAATTGACTGGAAATCAGATCAGACATGTTGGAAATAATTGAACTTGCAGTAAATCTGCCAAAAAATGTCATTGTGTGTACCGGCCATAAGAGTTTAATCTGGATCCTCTGGTTAATTGGTAGCCAATAATGAGCTTGACAGAGAGGAGCAGCAGAGGAAGAGTGGGAAGAAAGATGAATGAGACGAGTTGAGGTGAGTACAGATTGGAGCGGTGCCAGTCTGTTAGTTGGTGGCCCACAAAGTAGTAGTAGTAGACGAGATATTATAAGAGTGTGTATTAACATGTTAGTTGTGTCTTGAGTGAGAGAAGGTCGGATGTGTGATATGTTTTTGAGTTGGAGATGACAGGAGCTGGTTAGGGAGTGACTGTGAGGAATAAAATAGAGGAGAATAATATTACCTCTAAGCAGAGTGCTTTGGGAATTATGGGAAGTTATAGAAGTGTTATTAACATTTATTGTTATTTCAGGCAGAGTGGTGACAGAGACGGTGGAAAAATTATTAGTTCTGTTTTACTCGTATTAAGTCTTATGAAGCAAGAGGACATGAAGGAGGATATAGCAGACAAGCAGTCAGGAAGACGTGTGAGGGGGGAGTTACGGTCTGGAGCTGAGAGCGAGAGGTACAGATGTGTGTCACCTGCATATAGGTGGTATTGGAACACAAATTAATTTATTAATGTAAAGATGTTAATTATATATTATTATGTAACTAATTTCGTTTCTTCTGCAAGTCAGTGGAGTAATCAGGAGAGATCATCCCTCTGGTATTCTCCACCATTAGATCCCCTTTGATGGGCACCATGAGCAGTATAGCATCTCCATCTCTACTGTTTACAATCTGCACTAGAAATGCAGGAGGCGGAGCACCAGGCTGTGGGCGGCACCCTATGTGCTCCTTCAACTGCAAAGGTTTTGTACAACTGATCAGTCCCAAACTGTTGTATTAGCCAGGCCAATAAAATCTTCAGGTTTAGTAGCCTCAGTGCCCTCCGGTAACCCAATAAATCACAAGTTGTTACGCCTGAGTCAGTTCTCTATATCATCAGACTTGTGATTAGCCACTGACTGCTGTATAACAGACTGTATGTCTCTGGCTAGAGGGGAGCGTGTCCTCAAGCTCTGATCCCTGCACTTCCAATTCAGATGTACCCCCCTCAGCTATTGCATATCGTGCCTGAGAAGCCCACATCCACCTTCACTTCTTCAATGTTAGCTGTGACTGCTGTGCGTGTGTGTGTCAGTGATAGCAGACATTACCTGAGCATGCACATCTTTTATTGCCACTTCAGTCTCTGTTTCTTCCTCACTTCCCCAATCAGTACTGTGTGCAGGGGGGCTGATAGACTCTGGCTGTGTGCATTGCCCAGGGGGAGAGAGCTCAGCTGCAGTGTGGGTAGGTAGATGGTGGATCTCTGCCACATGTAGCTGCTTACCAGACTGAGCTCCTGTGTGTCTGTGTACAGGGCTCTCAGGCTGCTGGGAACCATCCTGTCCCTCTCTGTGGGGGGTCTGCTCTGGAGACGGTGGGCTCTCTTCCCTCTGCAGCCACAGGCCATGCTGGAGAGATTGTATGCAGTGTGGGAGGCCAGCGCCACCTTGCTGGAGCCACAAGAAGCACCCGATGGTTACCTGTCCCTCCTTTGTTTTTATTAAAGCAGGTGGTGGTGGTCATCATCCCTGGTGTGCTGTGCGTCCTCTGGAGTACCAGAGAGTGACTCTGCAGCAGACGGTGGGTAACGCTGGTGGTGGTAGGCCCGGAGCTCCTGCTGTGTGCAACCTACTCTGTCACCATCTTACCTCCACCCCCTACTATTTCCTTTTTTTTTTAACAATACCAGTTGCCTGGCTGTCCTGCTTATCCTCTACTGCTAACAGTTTTTGCTGCAGACCCTGAACAAGCATTCAGATTATTTTTAGCTTTTGAAACTACAAGGAAATTCCTTGCATGCTTGGTTTAGGTTTGTGATTCATGAGGCAGGGCTTATCGGCACAGGCCGCAGCTTGGTGTGGCTACAGCAGTAATGCTATAGTCCCCCGCGCACAACTGCCGGAACCCGAATTACATCTCCCTGCGAGTTGCTGCGACTTGGAGGGGGAATAGTATATAACACCCCCACATTTGTGCCGCAGGGTCAGCCGTCATTCAGCTCACCCTCCGTGAAAATGACCGGCAGACAGTCCTGCAGCCATAGAGATCATTAGGACTGGCAGCAGCTGAGCTTGTGTACATGCAGCCACTTATCTCAGCGGCTGATCCTTAAATCCCCCTATTCTCCATCATCACTCCTTTATAAACGGTACTATGAATAATTACACTCATTTCAGACAACAATTTTCTCTCCTATCACCCTCCCATTCACTCCTCTTGCACACCCGGTCACTGCCCTCCAGTGATGGGAACACAAAGCAAAGGGAATGTGATAGGATCAAACACTGTGCAAATTTCCTGTGTTGTAAATGGAGTCATTAGAAATATTAAGCGTGTAAAGAAACCAAAACTGACAGCAGGGCCAAGCTGGAGAGGATCAGACAACACACACAGCTCTGATAAAGAGGATAGGTAGCTGAGAATGTAATTGTTCAGTAAGGGAAGATGAGGTACACTGCTCAAAAAAAATAAATAAAGGGAACACTTAACACAACGTAACTCCAAGTCTATCACACTTCTGTGAAATCATATTGTCCACTTAGGTAGCAACACTGATGGACAATTTCACATGACTTTGTGCAAATGGAATAGACAACAGGTGGAAATTATAGGCAATTATCCAGACATTGTATACACTTCCAGATAGCGCTCCACGGACAAACTTCAGATTAAATCCACTGTTATCACCTCCACCAGTAACACCCTGTGAAGTTCGCACTCACCAACAGCGGTGGGCCAGTGTCACAGAGGCCTTACAGCACCTTTGGGGCATTACCAGGTTCCCCACACCTTATGGCTTAGTATTCTAAGGAACTTTTTATTATGTATCATTGCTATGGAAGACCTCGCGTAGGTATATGACGTATTAGGCTGTATGTGTATTATGTATATTGCTAAATAGGAGTAACGATGAGAATAACAAGAAGTGGAGGATATGATATGCGATCATAGGAGGATAGATGTGTGTGTGTGTGTGTATGTGTGTGTATATATATATATATATATATATATATATATATATATATATATATATATATATATTGTTTTTTGTTTGTTTTTTTACTAAATTAAGACCTGATTGTTATTAGTAATATCGTCTGTTGTACATGGAGGAAGTAGGCAAAACCACGCTGCCCCGGGCTCCGGACCGCATGACGCGAAATAGAGGCACGCCCATAGAGGGAGGTGGTTCCTGGAATATAGATCAGCGTAAAATGGTATGGCTCCATCCCCTGAATGAGTCACGCAGTGACGAAACCGGCAGGGAGGTGCCATACGTGCGTGGAAGGGAGGAAAGTGTAGCGGCGGCTACGGCGGGATTCGTGGCTTGGAGTCTATCTATTCACACAGCGGTCAGCCCGGGAGCACGTTTCCTTGCAAAACTCCGCAGGCTGTAACTTCTCCTGAACCACGTGAGTGCAATGTTTTAATAAAGCCAACCTGTTTTTATGAACGCTGCTTGATGAAAGTTCTTTCTATTAACCTTGAGGTACATCTTGGAAATTACATGTTTGTGGTGATCTTAAACTAAATGCTCCAAGGAAAAGGACATGAGTGGAAAATCTTGCCATAAGGTGTGGGGAACCTGGTAATGCCCCAAAGGTGCTGTAAGGCCACTGTGACACTGGCCCACCGCTGTTGGTGAGTGCGAACTTCACAGGGTGTTACTGGTGGAGGTGATAACAGTGGATTTAATCTGAAGTTTGTCCGTGGAGCGCTATCTGGAAGTGTATACGTTGTTGGATAGATGAAGCCGCTCAGCTTTTAAAGCAGAGGCGCACCAGGACTATAAACTGCTGTAGTTTTTTTCCCACATAATAGGACCGTGGACAGTATCGATCATATTGATCTGGGACTTGTGTATAATTAATCATATTGATATTTTTTTCTTTTTTGACATCTATTAGTTCAACTTCAAGCGCTGTATTTTTAGTGTAAAAAATTAGCCAGACATCCCCAATAAAGGAGTGATTCTGCAGGTGGTGACCACACACCACTTCTCAGTTCATATGCTTTCTGGCTGATGTTTTGGTCACTTTTGAATGCTGGCGGTGCTTTCACTCTAGTGGTAGCATGAGACGGAGTCTACAACCTACACAAGTGGCTCAGGTAGTGCAGCTCATCCAGGATGGCACATCAATGTGAGCTGTGGCAAGAAGGTTTGCTGTGTCTGTCAGCACTGTGTCCAGAGCTTGGAGATGCTACCAGGAGACAGGCCAGTACATCAGGAGATGTGGAGGAGGCTGTAGGAGGGCAACAACCCAGCAGCAGGACCACTACCTCCACCATTGTGCAAGGAGGAACAAAAGGAGCACTGCCAGAGCCCTGCAAAATGACCTCCAGCGGGCCACAAATGTGTATGTGTCTGCTAAACGGTCAGAAACAGACTCCATGAGGGTGGTATGAGGGCCCAACTTCCACACCTAGATTGAAAAAAATTGCCACAAATGCACAATATATGGTAGCAGAGCGTTCAACCAGCCAATGCCACAACCTGGAAAATGCCTGAAGTACACTAGGGAACAACGCTTCAAACGCCTGCAAATGCATGCAACTGCTGGAGGGGATGAAGGAGTCTGATATAGACAGTAAAGAGCAGCAACAATCCAATGCACTGAGCAGCATGAAAGAGTCCTCAGGATTCAGTGTAAGAATGCTGCCATGTGCGCTTTGCAAGAAGTAAAAGAAACACTGGAAAATAACACTAATGGCCAAATCACTTTCTACACACAACACAAATGTCTGACAAGCAGTGATTTACACTCAAGACGTTTCCCACACTGAGCACATTAACCTCCATAGCGGTAATCCCGGGCTAGGGTCGGGGCGGAAAACCGCAGCTAAGAGCGGTAATCCCGACCTCTGCTCGGGGTACCCGCCGGAGGCTGAATGCAGAGCAATGTGTGCAGCGGGAGGGCCAGGGAGGTGAAGATTACTGTAACTGCTGCAGATCTCCCTTGCAGCATGATTTTTTTTCCAGGTTTAAGGGTCTGAAAGGGTGCAAAAAAACCGCACCACTTTTAGACCCTAAAATCCGGAAAGAATCATAACGCCAAGGGGGTTAATAGGGCTTCTCACCAGTGTGAGTTCTCTCATGTATGATGAGGTTTCCTTTCCGCCCAAAACATTTCCCACACTCAGCACATGAATAGGGTTTCTCACCAGTGTGAGATCTCTCATGTATGACAAGGCTTCCTTTCCGCCCATAACATTTCCCACACTCTGCACATGAATAGGGCTTCTCACCAGTGTGAGATCTCTCATGTCTGACAAGGTGTCCTTTATGTCCAAAACATTTCCCACACTCAGCACATGAATAGGGCTTCTCACCACTGTGAGATCTCTCATGTGTTATAAGGGTTCCTTTATGTCCAAAACATTTCCCACACTCAGCACATGAATAGGGCTTCTCACCAGTGTGACATCTCTCATGTTTGACAAGGCTTCCTTTCTCTCCAAAACATTTCCCACACTCAGCACATGAATAGGGCTTCTCACCAGTGTGAGAACTCTCATGTCTGACAAGGTGTCCTTTCTCTCTAAAACATTTCCCACACTCAGCACATGAATAGGGTTTCTCACCAGTGTGAGATCTCTCATGTATGACAAGGCCTCCTTTCACTCCAAAACATTTCCCACACTCAGCACATGAATAGGGCTTCTCACCAGTGTGAGATCTCTCATGTATGACAAGGTGTCCTTTCCGCTCAAAACATTTCCCACACTCAGCACATGGATAGGGCTTCTCACTAGTGTGAGATCTCTCATTTCTGATAAGGTGTCCTTTCCGCCCAAAACATTTCCCACACTCAGCACATGAATATGGCTTCTCACCAGTGTGAGATCTCTCAAGACTGTCAAGATGTGATTTCCTTACAAAACCTTTTCCACATGTGAAACAGGAATAAGACCCTCCGGCAGGGGTAGAGCTGTGCAGGGTATGAGGCCCCTCAGGGTCAGACAGGTGAGGGGAGTCTGGAGCAATATTTGGGGTAACCAGTATATCTGCAGGAGACCCTTGTTCATTGACATCATCATCAGTTGTACAGTCTGTGGATACAGAGAGACGAGTCTCTGAGAGGTTCCTGATGCCAGAACTCCGCGCTGCAAATAGAGAAACATCATCACTTCCTGTTAGAGAATTCTGAGGGGAGGAACAATTATCATTAGGGAGGGTCAGTGAGCTGCTGATAATTTCAAAATGATGCAAAGATGATGCAGATTGGAAATGGGCCAGATGCAGCATCTGTGTAACTTGTATATAATTTGCATTAGCATATAATTTGCACCATCTCAGAGTTATTGGCATGTCACTGACCATCGCTAGTTATCAGCCTGACAGAGAACTGAAGAAGGTTGTGCTCATTACAGGCGGCCAATCGCATGACAATGACTTTGTTTTGCGTGCAAAATTTCTGTATCTTGGAATTTGGACAATGAAATGAATTACCTGGGAAATGTGATTGGCTGCACACAATTTGCATGACATTTGCATACAAGTACAGAGTGTCTTGCATCTCATTGACCACCCTACACCTAAACCATTGGCCACACATTGACAAGCAGTAAATTGTAGAGCTTGGTGAGACAATGGAAGCAATGTGTTACTCTTGTGACAACAGACCTATATGTACTTATATAGCAAGAGATCTGTGTTATGTTTGTAGAGCAATGTGGTGTCACTTACACATTCTTATTACCATTGTGCAAATTCTTGTTCCCATTTGTGCAAATAAAGATATTGTGACATTATACAACATAAATTATAGAAGCTGCGAGGTAGAGGAATTATCTATTTACATCATGGAGACCGCAAACCACTAATACTTCTGTAGCTCTATAAATACATCCATATATACTCCTTGATATCCAGTATAGCCATATCTCTCCTCCCATCCGTCTGTCTAATAAGGAACCAAACTGCTGCACACTGCCGCTCCTATTGGACAGGAGATCAGTGGGGGAAGGGAAAGGGTGTGACTAGAAATCACTGGGCCTCCCCCTGCAAAACTTGGGAAACCTCCTCCAACTTTGTAACAAACCTCTCCTCTGTACCTGTGTGACACCCTTTTACATGCTTGTGAATGCCGGGCTTTCTATCCTCTTTAACCACTTGCCGACCGCCTTAAGCCGATGGACGTCTGCAAGGGTGGGGCCCAAACGACCGCAATACGCCCATCGGCAGCAGGTGTGGCTGTGCGGCGATCGCGTCATTCTTGACGTGATTAGCCGCCGGCGTCAGGCTCCGCCCCCCTCGTGCTGTAACCCGCCGGCCGTTCGAAAGCGCCGGCGGGTTACTAGCTGACAGATCGCCACTACAGAGTGTATAATACGCTTTGTAATGTATACAAAGCGTATTATACAGGCTGCCTCCTGCCCTGGTGGTCCCAGTGATCGAGGGACCACTAGGGCAGGCTGCAGCCACGAAGGTAAGCACCCAAGCACACTGATCTCCCCCCCTTCCCTCTGATCGCCCACAGCACACCTCAGACCCCCCCCCCCACCTGCCCACCCCTCAGACCCCTGTTTTCACCCAATCACCCCCCTAATCACCCATCAATCACTCCCTGTCCCTATCTGTCAGCGCTAATTTTTTCATTAGTCCCTAAACTGCCCCCTGGGGGCTCCTGATCACCCCCCCCCCATTCTCAGATCCTCCCCAGCCCCCCCCCCCCCCCCCCTGTGTACTGAATACATCTATCCTCCCCTGTAATCACCTGTCTATCACCTGTCACTGCCTCCCATCAGATCAGAACCTAACCTGCCTCTTACGGGCATCTGATCACCCTCCCACACCATCAGATCGCCCGCAGACCTACCCTCAGATCACCTCCAAAGTGCATTGTTTACATCTGTTCTGCCATCTAATCACCCACTAATCACCCATCAATCACCCCGTCACTGCTACCAATCAGATCAGACCCCTATCTGCCCCTAGGGCACCCAATCACCCGCCCACACCCTCAGAACGACCTCAGACCCCCCCAGACCTCCCCCCGCCTGTGTACTGTATACATCTATTCTCCCCTGTAATCACCTGTCAATCACCCGTCAATCAGCCCGTCAATCACCCCATCACTGCCTCCCATCAGATCAGACCCTAACCTGCCTCTTACGGGCATCTGATCACCCTCCCACACCATCAGATTGCCCGCAGACCTACCCTCAGATCACCTCCAAAGTGCATTGTTTACATGTGTTCTGCCATTTAATCACCCACTGATCACCCATCAATCCCCTATCAATCACCCCCTGTCACTGCTACCCATCAGATTAGACCCCTATCTGCCCCTAGGGTACCCAAACACCCGCCCACACCCTCAGAACGCCCTCAGACCCCAGCCCTGATCACTTCGCCAGTGCATTGCTTGCATCTATTCCCCCCTCTAATCACACCTTGAGACACCCATCATTCACCTCCTGTCACCACCTGTCACCCCCTAGCACACCTACACATCAGATCAGACCCTAATTTGCCCCATGTGGACTCCTGATCACTCAGCCAAACCCTCAGATCCCCTTCCGATCACCTCCTCAGTGCATTGATTGCATCTATTTTCCTCTCTAACCACCCACTGAGACACCCATCAATCACCTCCTGTCACCCCCCTAGCACTCCTATCCATCAGATCAGGCCCAATACAACCTGTCATCTAAGAGGCCACCCTGCTTATGACCGGTTCCACAAAATTCGCCCCCTCATAGACCACCTGTCATCAAAATTTGCAGATGCTTATACCCCTGAACAGTCATTTTGAGACATTTGGTTTCCAGACTACTCACGGTTTTGGGCCCACAAAAGGCCAGGCAGTATAGGAACCCCACAAGTAACCCCATTTTAGAAAAAAAGACACCCCAAGGTATTTTGTTAGGTGTATGACGAGTTCATAGAAGATTTTATTTTTTGTCACAAGTTAGAGGAAATTGATTTGTATTGTTTTTTTTTTCCACAAAGTGTCAATTTCCGCTAACTTGTGACCAAAAAAAAATCTTCTATGAACTCACCGTACTCCTAACGGAATACCTTGGGGTGTCTTCTTTCTAAAATGGGGTCACTTGTGGGGTTCCTATACTGCCCTGGCATTTTAGGGGCCCTAAACTGTAAGGAGTAGTCTAGAATCCAAATGCCTCAAAATGACCTGTGAATAGGACGTTAGGCCCCTTAGCGCACCTAGGTTGCAAAAAAGTGTCACACATGTGGTATCGCCGTACTCAGAAGAAGTAGTATAATGTGTTTTGGGGTATATTTTTACACATACCCATGCTGGGTGGGAGAAATCTCTTTGTAAATGGACAATTGTATGTAAAAAAAAAAATCAAAAAATTACATACTGTAGTTACATAGTTATTTTGGTTGAAAAAAGACATGTCCATCAAGTTCAACTAGTACAAAGTACAATTCCAGCCTGCTCCCTCACATATCCCTGTTGATCCAGAGGAAGGCGAAAAAAACCCTTACAAGGCATGGTCCAATTTGCCCCAAAAGAGAAAAAATCCTTCCCGACTCCAGATGGCAATCAGATAAAATCCCTGGATCAACATCATTAGGCATTACCTAGTAATTGTAGCCATAGATGTCTTTCAACGCAAGGAAAGCATCTAATTCCATATTCCAGATGTGGCCTTACTAGAGAGTTAAACAGGGGCAATATTATGCTAGCATCTCAAGTTTTTATTTCCCTTTTAATGCATCCCAAAATTTTGTTAGCTTTAGCTGCAGCTGCTTGGCATTGAGTACGATTATTTAACTTGTTGTCGATGAGTACTCCTAAGTCCTTCTCCAAGTTTGATGTCCCCAACTGTATCCCATTTATTTTGTATGGTGCTAGACCATTGGTACGACCAAAATGCATGACTTTACATTTTTCAACATTGAATTTCATCTGCCATGTATGTGCTCATATAGCCATCCTATCCAGATCCTGTTGCAATATGACACCATCTTCCTGAGAGTTGATGATTCTGCACAATTTTGTATCATCTGCAAAAATAGCAACATTGCTCACTACTGCATCTACTAGGTCATTAATAAATAAATTGAAGAGCACTGGACCCAGAACAGACCCCTGTGGAACCCCACTGCTAACAGTCTCCCATTTTGAGTACGATCCATTGACCACAACTCTTTGTTTTCCGTCCATTAGCCAGTTCCCTATCCATGCACAGAGACTCTTCCCCAGTCCTTGCATCCTCAACTTTTACACCAGACTTTTGTGGGGAATAGTGTCAAAGGCCTTTGCAAAGTCCAAGTATATCACATCTACAGCATTCCCAATATCCATATTAGCGTTCACTACCTCATAAAAGCTGAGCATGTTAGTCAAACAGGACCTGTCTTTAGTAAACCCATGTTGATGCTGAGAAATAAGATTATTTTATACTATGAAGTCATGTATAGTATCTCTTAGTAACCCCTCAAATAGTTTGCGTACAACTGATGTTAAGCTTACAGGTCTAAAATTTCCTGGATCTGATTTTTAGCGCTTCTAAAATAATGGGAAAACGTGGGCTGTACGCCAATCCACTGGGACTCTGCCAGTTGAAAGAGAGTCACAAAAGATAAGATAAAGGGGTTTATCTATAACTGAACTTAACCTCCCTGGCGGTAAGCCCGAGCTGAGCTTGGGCTATGCCGCGCAGGGGGAGATCTCAGCCCCTGGTGGGGCGATTTTTAATCTGTAAATTGCTGTGCGCGCAGCCAGCACTTTGTTAGCCACGCGCACAGCTTGATCGCCGCCGCTCTGCGGCGAGCGGCCGCACGCAGCGGCGAAAGAGGGCCCCCCCCCCGCCAGAGCCCTGCGCTGCCCGGACCAATGAGTTCCGGGCAGCGCTATGGGCTGGATCGGGTGTGCCTGACGTCAGGACGTCGGCTGACGTCCATGACGTAATCCCGATCGTCGCCATGGCGACAGGAGAAGCCAAACAGGGGAACGCGTTATATACGCGTTCCCCTGTTTGCTATAGATGCCGGCGACGATCGCACTAGAGGGACACATGCGCCCTCTAGTGGTGTTTCATGTAGCTACCACTCTGGTAGCTTTACATGAAACAAAAACAAAAAATTAAAAAAAAAAGGATTTTTGCCAATTAGGCAAAAAAAATTAACCGCCAAGGAGGTTAATTCCCTTAGGACCCGAGGATGCATGCCATCCGGGCCAGGTGCCTTGTCTATTTTTAATTTATTTAGTCTTGCCTTCACTTCTTCCTGCGTTAAGTATTTAATATTACAGTTAGAAGATTGAGACTCTTCTGCCTCTAATTTGCAACAGTGCTGTTTCCTTTGTGAAGACAGAAGCAAAGAAAGCATTTAATAACTCTACCTTACCTTGGTCATCCACCATTGAGTTCCCACCCTCATCCTTTAGGAGTCCTATACAGTCAACCTTTCTTTTTTTAGAGTTGATGTACTTGTAAAACTTTTTTAGGTTAGTGTTATAAACTGTTCTTATCACCTTGCTTCGACACCATCGTCTCACAGACTGTGAGATCACTTGACTCTCCACACAGCAAACAGGAGATAGACTTCCTCAGGCTTTTTCAATGTTCACGTTATTTATTCAGGAAACAGGAATACAGATAGATACATTCATCATATCCTAGCCATGCCAATCTTCATGTTGCGTTATAAGCTCATGATTAGACTCCCTCTTGAAGTCAATCAGGTACCTTCTTCCTAACTACGTTACACTAAACTACATATGTACAGCATACATTATATCAGATTACAGAAAGGACGAACATGCTTAGGTCCCAGTCGGCCTTGCGAGCTAGTGCAGAAGGAAGAAGCAGAAGTGAGTTCTCCATTGCTCGCTCCAGATTTAATACCGGCTAGGAAAGAGTTAAATATGACATCATCTTCGCCACCCCCTAAATAAGTCTATTGGTGGACTCACTTGTGGTGTCATCATACACACCTACTCGATTAATAATCGATGAGGCACTTGACCCAGATGCGGGAATGTGAATGTTTAGTAAATATGGCCAATGTTTACTGTTCCTGTCCTGTAAGTGGAGGTCAGAGTAAACCGATGGCCTTCTCTTAGGAACATGTTCTCAGTATCTGCGTGTATCTTCTGCTACACGCAGACCCTGAGATGCCTCTGTCTATTTTAAAGGCATACACTGCGGACAAGCCTTTTACATAAAACTCAGGCCAAGTAACTGAGGCCTACTTAAATTATAACAATCCCCCCTAAAACGGCTTGACCCGCAGATCCCAGCGTCTGAACCTCCCAGTACCTGGTTTCTTTCTTGTATGTTTCACTTTTCGATGTTCGTGCTCACACAACTTCTCTGCTCTAGGCGGTTACCCCTGGAAGAGAGAGAGCAAGACCTCTTGGTCTTCCTGTAACCAGGCTCTCTGGGGAGGCCCTACTTCTAAGTCCCTCAATACCACATGCTCAGCATTTGCGTCACTTACGTATCACTCACAAACTTGCATGACCACAGAAAAGTGAAACTCGTTTGGTTGTTACAAAACGGAGCAGTGCCCGGTGCCTTCTAAAAGAGCGCCTTTATACAATCAGCTCCTAGGTACTACTAAACCTATACCCGTAACCCTGTAGATCCCTTAATTTAAACTATTGGTTCCGGAGATTGTTTATGAGGCACCAATCTCTGGACCGGTTAATTTATTTTACATAATTTTAACCCGCAACCTCACCTGGATAACGATGCCTAAAGTTGTCATCCCCATCCAGACGACCAGTGGGTGTAGAAAGAACTTTGGAACTGCAGATGCCCCGTCCGAGTGTCCCTGGAACATCACCGGAACCTTTGTCCACCAGGGCAGACTGGAACTCACCTGCTCATTTTTGTGTTCTACCTCGTTAAGATCACCTGTATCATGGTGAAATCTTACCTCTAACTTAGTGTACTGTTTGTTTAACCTTTGTAACAAAATGTGGCCGTCTTGGATCAAACCCTGTTCCCCTTTGTCCCATGTCGTGTTCTCTTTCAGGACGGGAACTACCCGTGAAACTTTGACCTTTAGAGTTCTCTTAACAATTTGAGAAACAACGTCATCAAACCTGGATGACAGGATCCATATGGGATCTCCACTCACACAATATGTTCCCCTTGGAAACTCCCCCTTATCGGAACAATTATGAGAATATACCTTGAATGTATCATTAGACCTTATGTTAAAAAACCAAACCTTTCCTTCCGCCACCGGAACTATCGGTTGGGCTTCAGGGTGGATCTTTTGAATGGTAGCCTCGCATTCTGCGTTATTGAGCCTGCAGGCTTCTTCACTAAATTTGACTTGCCCCGGCCAACGCAGGTACTTCTGCAAGAATTGCCCGCATGAGGACAACTCTACTTGCTTCACCTCCCTGTCTAGCACCGAAAAAGGTTGACCTCTCAGGTCCTGGTGTAAGACATGGGTTGAGGTGGGAACTAAGGAAGTGGCGGTGCCTAAAGGAATGTTGCACCGTTTCCATTTGTTCACCCAAACATCTCGAAGCTGCCATGCAAAAGATCCTTCTCCAGAAAAATTAATATACCTCCCCTTGTCCAATCTTTCGCTGACAAAATATGTCCCCAGCTGTCCTGATTGGACCTCTTCCCCCCTTACGTCCTGAGGCACAATATGTACCTGAGGTCGGGAAGACTGTACTCTCTGCAATCTTTCGATTAAGAGTACCTCTTCACTTACCCAACTCTCATGAGGATAAGCTGTTGCATATGGACTGTGTAATATCGTCCCCTGTTGTGACCCGTGTGGTGTGAATGGGGTTCCCTGTGTGGGCTTTCCCTCCCCCGGGACCGCTCTCCCCACCCTCTTTGTCACCTGGAAATGTGGCTTGATCTCGATTTTTACTTCTTGTTTCGAGAACCTCCCACCCTTGGCTTTCCAGCCTTTACGTGTGTATAGTTGTTTCAGAGGCACTCTCTGTTGGTAGCTCCAGAGTGTGATGTGGTCCCCTGCGTCTCTCTGGTAAGAGAATTGACGCCTCCTGCTCGTTCCTCTCCAATCTGGACCCATCTCACTCTGCATAACCAAGACAAGGTACCCCTGAATCACACACTCCACCTTTTGCATGTACCCATTGTACTGCAAGGTACCTTTTAACAAAACTTTGGATCGGTGCATCGATTCTGGGAGTGTGGCATTCAATAGCAGATTTACACTGCCATTAAATTCCCACTGCCCGCACACCTGACCCTTCAGACCTTTCACCCACCTTGTGCCATGAAATTTGCTTTCTCCTGGCACAAGTGCTCTTTTCCTCCGTCCCTGCATGGTCCATCTGTGCCAAGCGGAGGGAGGTGTGAAAGGATCAGTACCTTTGTCACCCAACATTAACATGCTTGGGCCTTGCATTCTCATTAACCCCTTATTATACATGAGAATGTCCTCTCTTCGTTCTCCTAGGACGGAATGGCAACCTAGGATCACCATCAGCATGGTACACTTCATTATAAAAGCACCACCCTGGGAAAGAAAAACATTAGCACTTTGCATTATGCTTTGCTCCGACAGTTTTGTTAGTCTCTTTCCGATTTCAGGAATCTCGTGGTTTAGTCTCTTTCCAATTTCAGGAATCTCGTGTTTTAGTCTCTTTCCGATTTCAGGAATCTCGTGTTCCTCCAAGCTTAGATTGGCATCTGGAACCTTTCGCTTATCCGACTGACATCTCCATCTTTGCTGCCAGCACTGCAGCTGTCTCAATTCCATATTGCCAAACACCTGAAATCGAAATACAAACAAATCAATTCTTATTAATGATTTGGGATTCGCCCTGCGGCTTGTACTCTTTACACTTTAAATTGATCAATATATATCGTCATTGATCTCGTTGTTTTATGGTTCTCCTGAACTCTGTTTACTCTTATTGGTAGATTGGAGTTAAACTTCACCCCCCTACCTCAGTACTATCCTCAGTACTTACCTGTTTAAAATATGCTCCCGCGGACTTCACCTATGGAAGCTCGCTTCACCTTTGGAAGCTCTCACCCCATTGCAGCTCACTCCACATCCCCCCTTATCTGTCCATGCGCGGCCGTCGCATGCACAGATTACGGATGCCACACCTGATGCTGCTTTGCAGGTGAGCCTGCAATGCTCTTACTCATTATCGCATTTACTTATCTAGAACTTCATCGCGATACCAGCTCTGCTAGAAGTTCTGTGTGTTGTACCCTCTGACCAATGTTTGCCGTGCCACCACCTAAACTACCAAAAAAACTGGCTGCCTCCCTGTAGGAAGGAGCACTTTGCACTTAAACTACACAGGGTGCAGGGCTAAGCATACCAGCGTCACATGCCTGTATGCAGATCCCTGAATGCCCACATGGAAGGTAGTCACATGGCAAACAGCGTACTGATACACTGTCACTCTGTAAACGGCAATTCTATCATCTGTATAATTGCCCCATGAACTGTTGTCAGTCCTTGTTCTTTGTGCTACAATTGATAGGAGCTGGAAAAAACATATTTGACCAATCAGTGGACGAAAAAAAAACGCACACTAAACAGCTCCAGCCCAGCATAGACCTCTCAGTCCAGCTTTGGCCCTATTCACGACAAAACCGGAAAAAAACGTTACCGCTCTGCAGAAGCGGCGACGGAAACCCGAATTGGTCAACTCCCTTTTTTCCAACTCCGGCACCCCCTTTGATGCGCTGTCCCCCTTTCCTTCTATTGGGAACTCATGCTGCACCACCCATTAAGGTGCCTCACTTACAGGAATAATCCCATAAGCAACACAGTACAGACCCATTTCCGATCTGTACTGCTCCGTGTGTCCCTGCACCGAGCTGGGAAACACTTCCTATTCTGGCATTCCTGTCCATGGACTCTGGGAAAAACTCTGGGGAAATACGTTGAAACCCGAGACACACAGTAGCATGTCTCTGTATCTCTACCCCCCTCCCTTTCAGCTGCTCTGCCCGGAGCCGCGAGCACAGCCTGACGTGACGTGGATTCCCCAGCCCCTCCTCCCCCCTGCCATGACGTGTGGGGGCCATGACTCACGGGGGCGGGCTCTCTCCACTGCCGCCATTTTGAGTCCTGGACTGCCAGCCAAGATGGCTGCTCCCATAGCAGCCTCTCGTTCCTATAGCCCTAGGAAAAAAAACTCACACAGAACATACATTTTTTATGCATCGTTACACACAGCATCTATCCACAATGCACAAAAATCAGCCTCAGCATTCCTTCACGTCTCAGCTGTAATCCGAACTGCAATCAAACATACGGATCCCCAGAGACGTAGGAATCTTTCTCACTCTATCACAGACATAACTAAGAACCGCCCGAGCGAGCTATACGACTCCCAACCACTGTAACTGGTTTAACAGTTAACAACCCAGCTCGAACTTCAACACAATACAGACATTGAAAAAACATGTTAGCAGCAGCACCGACTGGAAATGCGAGAGACGTGCAGAACATCTCAAAAACAGAAAGACACTCGCTTTCCTCCTCTCTCCCTCTATCCCCTCTCTCCACAACTCATCTGCAGCTTATCTCAGCCATAACTCAGAACTATTACAGCGCTATTACTGAGACGAACAACAGACGAGCTGGCTAAACAACATAACAGATACCGACATTTAAAGCCTTTGAAGCAGCTCTGACTGGGACGAGATAAGCCTACTTATCTCTCTACGCTTTCCATTATGGACAGAGAGGGAAAAAAAAACACCCTGATCGGGCTCGGGAAAAAACGCCAGCTCACCGAAGAAAAACTTACTTCTCTCCTGTCTACTCTGCTACCCCTGCTGGTTTCCCTCTGCCCCCCCCCCCCTGCTCTATCTGGACATTCTTCCCAGCCTCTGTAGAGACATGGAGAGAAGAGAAGAGAGGAAAAAAACTGCTTTCCAGCACAAACATGCTTGAGACAAATGCAGAGATAACCACTCCGTAAATATACAACACAGGAAGCTTGAAACTGAAGACAAAAAAAAAACCAAGCACATAAACCAGACTCCCCCCTCCCACCATGCATGGGAGAGATGAGAAGCCCGCAGCCACCATGCTGCAATTAACACAGAACGTACACATTAACACATTAACCTCTCCTTGTTATAATACCCAAATACAACACAGATAAGGCCATACAACAACGTAAACAAACTTGCCTGAGCAGCAGATTCTTCGCAATTCACCAGCATTCCGCAACTTTTCCCACGAAACCTCTGTGGACACCGGAACGTCAGTGGGGGGCATCCACCTTCCCCCACAGCGGATCAATCTCCAGCGGCAGTTGCGAGCAGCCGTAGCCTCGGAGAGTTCCTTCTGACCCAGGTTTTTAGGCTTGTAACTGTGTGCACATGCAGTTACAGTGTAACGTCCAAGAGTTTCGCCGCTGATTTTTCGAATCGCTGCCGTGTGCTTGACTCCCGCACACTTCCCACACCACTTTTCAGTATCAGCTTGATAAGCTTTACCGTCTGCGTCCGTCTATTCCGCTTGTCTTGCTGTGGAATATCCTGAAAACTTCTTTTTCGGCCCCGGCCCGTCCACCTGTTTTGCTAAACAGGGAAGGGTTTAACGGCACCACTGTTATAAACTGTTCTTATCACCTTGCTTCGACACCATCGTCTCACAGACTGTGAGATCACTTGACTCTCCACACAGCAAACAGGAGATAGACTTCCTCAGGCTTTTTCAATGTTCACGTTATTTATTCAGGAAACAGGAATACAGATAGATACATTCATCATATCCTAGCCATGCCAATCTTCATGTTGCGTTATAAGCTCATAATTAGACTCCCTCTTGAAGTCAATCAGGTACCTTCTTCCTAACTACGTTACACTAAACTACATATGTACAGCATACATTATATCAGATTACAGAAAGGACGAACATGCTTAGGTCCCAGTCGGCCTTGCGAGCTAGTGCAGAAGGAAGAAGCAGAAGTGAGTTCTCCATTGCTCGCTCCAGATTTAATACCGGCTAGGAAAGAGTTAAATATGACATCATCTTCGCCACCCCCTAAATAAGTCTATTGGTGGACTCACTTGTGGTGTCATCATACACACCTACTCGATTAATAATCGATGAGGCACTTGACCCAGATGCGGGAATGTGAATGTTTAGTAAATATGGCCAATGTTTACTGTTCCTGTCCTGTAAGTGGAGGTCAGAGTAAACCGATGGCCTTCTCTTAGGAACATGTTCTCAGTATCTGCGTGTATCTTCTGCTACACGCAGACCCTGAGATGCCTCTGTCTATTTTAAAGGCATACACTGCAGACAAGCCTTTTACATAAAACTCAGGCCAAGTAACTGAGGCCTACTTAAATTATAACTTTAGATTTGATATCCCTAGCGATTTGATTTTCAGCTTCGATCTTTGCCAGCCTAATTTTTTTTTTACAATTTTTATTGCACTCCTTATAATTGCTTAGTGCAGCCTCGGTCCCCTCCTGTTTTAGGACATTATGGGCCTTCTTTTTCCTCTTCATTTTATCCCTAACCTTTCTATTCATCCATAGAGACTTTTTTCTATTCGTAAAAATTTTGTTTCCATATGGGATATACATACTACAATATTGATTGAGAATAAGTTTAAAAGCTTGCCATTTCCCTTCAGTGTCCTCCCCTTGTAGTACATTATCCCAGTTCACCAAACTTAGTGCCTGCCTAATTTGCTTGAACTTTGCTTTTCTAAAATTCATCGTTTTAGTGGTCCCGCTGCCCCGTGGCCTATCA
The DNA here is from genome assembly GCF_040937935.1 of Hyperolius riggenbachi. NCBI lineage: Eukaryota > Metazoa > Chordata > Amphibia > Anura > Hyperoliidae > Hyperolius > Hyperolius riggenbachi. The sequence continues at coordinate 253,962,168 of NC_090655.1, forward strand.
GTCACCAGATCAAACGTTATCATGTTGTGATCACTATTTCCCAAATGTTCTTGAACCTGCACATTTGATACATTATCTGGTCTATTAGAAATGATCAGATCCAGTAACGCATTCCCCCTAGTTAGTTCAGTTACCATTTGAGTCAAGTAATTGTCCTGTAGTGCTGACAGAAATCTGCTGCTTTTACCAGAATGGGTAGCCTCAATACCCCAGTCAATGTCTGGAAAGTTGAAGTCGCCCATAACTATGACCTAATTTTTACTTGCAGCTTTTTCAATCTGCTGTAGTAATCACAGTTCTGCAGCTTCATTAATAAGAGGTGGTCTGTAGCATACCCCAATAAGCAATTGGCAACTTTTATTTCCACCATGAATATTTACCCAAACTGACTCCACATCTTCGCAATCTTCCTCCATCTCATCGTTGAGGACAGCTGTAAAAGAATTCTTAACAAAGAGACAAACCCCTCCACCTTTTTTCCCTGTTCTATCCCTCCTAAACACATTGTATCCTTTTAAATTAGCTATCCAGTCATGGCTTTCATCCATCCATGTCTCGGTTATTCCCACAATGTCATAGCCTTTGTTATTCAGAATGAACTCTAGTTCGTCTATTTTATTTGCAATGCTCCGAGCATTGGTTACCATGCACTTTATATTTTTACCACCACATTTACCAATTTTGTTTACATGAAATGGGCTACTTGAAGTTTTACCAACCTCCTTAATCTTTATACTGTCCCGACCCCCCTCTCCACCCCCCATAATGTAAGGCTCCCACTGTCTTTTTACCTTATCTTGTCTACATATTGAGACTTTATCTTCCCGCCTCCCCCCAGATCCTAGTTTAAAATCTCCTCCAACCGTTTAGACATCTTCTTCCCCAATGCAGCTGCACCCTCCCCATTAAGGTGCAGCCCATCCCTGCTGTAGAACCTGTAGCCGACTGCAAAGTCTGCCCAGTTCTCCAGGAACCCAAACCCCTCCTTCCTACACCAATTTCTCAGCCACTTCCTAAGCTCCCTCTGTCTCTCAGATGTAGCACGTGGCACTGGCAGTATTTCAGAGAACACCACCTTGGAGGTCCTTGCTTTAAGTTTATCTCCAAGTACCTGAAAATCATTTTTGAGGCCCTTCCATCTCCCACTAACTTTGTCATTGGTGCCAATGTGTACCATGACAGCCGGGTCTTCCCCTGCCCCACCCAATAATCTGTCAATTCTTTCCGCTACATGCCGAACCCGAGCACCCGGGAGACAACAGACTGTACGGCATTCACGGTTTCTTCGACAGATTACCCTATCTGTGCGCCTAATAATTGAATCCCCTACCACCAATACCTGTCTAGCCTTAGCTGCACTCCTATTCCCTTTCTCGTTGCAGCAGTCTGCCCCTTGGTTGCTAAGGAGCACATCCTGCTGCAGCATTGCTACTCCAGAATCATCTTCCCCAATATTACGCAAACATGCATACTTATTAGTAAGGGACAACTCGGGACTAGCCTCCCTGCCACTTTTTCCCCTACCCCAGGGTTCGGCAACCCGCGGCTCCGGAGCCGCAAGCGGCTCTTTTTCACCTTTGCCGTGGCTCCTTGGCCGCGGCTCAGTCTTGGCTCCGGTGCTGCAGGGCTGCCCATTCTGACACTACACCGGTAGTGAGTGTCAGTGGCTGCGGCGCGCTTGTTACATGTGCGCGTGTGACGTGTGCTGCCGGCCGGCTATCAGAGAGGCCGCCGGACCAGTGCAGGGCTTCGGGCGGCCATTTTCCCGTAGCCCTGCAGTGTAGTGCAGGCAGGACGTGACGTCGGGAAGGAAGGAAGAGGAGCCGAGGGAGTTGCGCGCCACAAGGAGGTCGGGACAGGAGGAGATCGTGACAGGAGTTCTTCTGACTAGGTGAGTAAATGGGTTTTTCTTTTCAGATCTGCTGAAGGATTTGTGCATATTGGGGTCATTTCTGCTGTAGGATTGTGCATATTGGGGTCATATCTGCATATTGGGGACATATCTGCTAACGATTTGTGCATATTGGGGTCATATCTGCATATTAGGGTCATATCTGCTAACGATTTGTGCATATTGGGGTCATATCTGCTAACGATTTGTGCATATTGGGGACATATCTGCATATTGGGGTCATATCTGCATATTGGGGTCATATCTGCTAACAATTTGTGCATATTGGGGTCATATCTGCTAATGATTTGTGCATATTGGGGTCATATCTGCTAACGATTTGTGCATATTGGGGTCATATCTGCATATTGGGGTCATATCTGCTAACGATTTGTGCATATTGGGGTCATATCTGCTAACGATTTGTGCATATTGGGGTCATATCTGCTAACGATTTGTGCATATTGGGGTCATATCTGCTAATGATTTGTGCATATTGGGGTCATATCTGCTAATGATTTGTGCATATTGGGGTCATATCTGCATATTGGGGTCATATCTGCTAACGATTTGTGCATATTGACAAGACAAGACAAGACAAATAACATTTATATTGCGCTTTTCTCCTTGCGGACTCAAAGCGCCAGAGCAGAGCAGCAGCCACTAGGGCGCGCTCTATTGGCAGTAGCAGTGTAAGGGAGACTTGCCAAAGGTCTCCTACTGAATTAGTGCTGGCTTACTGAACAGGCAGAGCCGAGATTCGAACCCTGGTCTCCTGTGTCAGAGGCAGAGCCCTTAACCATTACACCATCAGCCAACTATTGGGGTCATATCTGCATATTGGAGTCATATCTGCTAACGATTTGTGCATATTGGGGTCATATCTGCTAACGATTTGTGCATATTGGGGTCATATCTGCTGACGATTTGTGCATATTGGGGTCATATCTGCATATTGGGGTCATATCTGCTAACGATTTGTGCATATTGGGGTCATATCTGCTAACGATTTGTGCATATTGGGGTCATATCTGCTAACGATTTGTGCATATTGGGGTCATATCTGCTAACGATTTGTGCATATTGGGGTCATATCTGCTAATGATTTGTGCATATTGGGGTCATATCTGCATATTGGGGTCATATCTGCTAACGATTTGTGCATATTGGGGTCATATCTGCTAACGATTTGTGCATATTGGGGTCATATCTGCTAACGATTTGTGCATATTGGGGTCATATCTGTTAACGATTTGTGCATATTGGGGACATATCTGCTAACGATTTGTGCATATTGGGGACATATCTGCTAACGATTTGTGCATATTGGGGTCATATCTGCTAACGATTTGTGCATATTGGGGTCATATCTGCTAACGATTTGTGCATATTGGGGTCATATCTGCTAACGATTTGTGCATATTGGGGTCATATCTGCTAACGATTTGTGCATATTGGGGTCATATCTGCTAACGATTTGTGCATATTGGGGTCATATCTGCTAACGATTTGTGCATATTGGGGTCATATCTGCTAACGATTTGTGCATATTGGGGTCATATCTGCTAACGATTTGTGCATATTGGGGACATATCTGCTAACGATTTGTGCATATTGGGGACATATCTGCTAACGAATTGTGCATATTGGGGTGATATCTACTAACGATTTGTGCATATTGGGGTCATATCTGCTAACGATTTGTGCATATTGGGGACATATCTGCATATTGGGGTCATATCTGCTAACGATTTGTGCATATTGGGGACATATCTGTTTTATAATGGTTTTGCGGCTCCCAGTTTTTTTTCTCTTTTCGGAAACGGGTCCAAGTGGCTCTTTAATTCTTAAAGGTTGCAGACCCCTGCCCTACCCCTTCTAACTGTGACCCAACTAGCGGCTACCTCTGCTTCTTGCTCCGGCTGTACTCCACCCACCTCATCTTCACCGGTTCCATCCAGTGTCTGGATCGTGAGATCCAAGCTCATCTCCATGTTGTGTATGCGTCTCAGTGTTGCGAGATGCTTATTTAGCTCTGCGACTTCCACCTCTAACTGAGCAACACGCACACACCCAGGGCAACAGTAAACACCCTCAATCCACTGATCAAGGCATGCATACATGTTGCAGGATGTACACTGTACTGCATCGTCCAACATGATGACTATTCTGTGGGGAAAAATTATTTAAAGTAAACCGTGGCGGTAAAAGATGAAACGGGAGAGTGAGTGAAGTTGTGGAGTGAGTGAAGCTGGGGTGGAGGAGGGGGAGGGGTGGAGGAGGGGAGGAGGGGGAGTGGGTGAAGCTGGGTTGGAGGAGGGGGTGGGGAGGAGGGGGAGTGGGTGAAGCTGGGTTGGAGGAGGGGGTGGGGAGGAGGGGGAGTGAGTGAAGCTGGGGTGGAGTCCTCAAAACTTAAAGACTACACCACAACATGTTAGAACATCCTAACCAATGCAAAAAAACGCAATATTGGTTGAAGGTTTTTTTTTTTGTTTGTTTGTTTTTTTAGAATCTTTATTTATACCAAAAACATTTTTTACAAAAAAGAAACATCAATAATACATATCAATACATGTCATATATCTTGATAACCACCAGTTACATCATTCTGGTCCCCTTTTCGTAGGGGGCCTTTCCGTCAAAGATTGGTACTTCTAGTGGGTACCCTATTAGTAGGGAGGGGTTAGCATTAAGTCCCCGTATTGTGTTGCCAATTCACCTCCATTCCTCTCACTGACAATCCCTCATACTTCCCACTACCCACTAACATTTCACCAGTCCTTCACTCCTGCAAGCATCACATCCCTTCAGTCAATCAACTTCCAACCAAAAACACCAGCGGGGAGACAGAGGGGGAGGGGGGGGGGAGAGAGGAGCCCCCAAAACTGCAGGGAGCCGGGACACTTCTCTCTTTTTCCTTTCCCTTCCCCTAGTGAATGCCCATCTCCAGTTTCTCTCATTCCCTGCTCATCAAAGATGCATATTCCTCAGTATCCACAAATGCGTTCCATCTTTCCCAGATCCTCTCTGTTAGTTGTTCTCCTTCCCTGTTTTCCTGTACCAGTTTCTCCATCTGGGAGATGTGAGTCACCTCCCTCAACCATTCCCCTACTGATGGAATATCCACCGATTCCCAATATCTAGCTATAAGAATTCTTGCTGCATTTATTAGATGTTTCACAATGGAGTTCTTATATACTTTAACACTGAAGGAATTTGCATGTAAGAGGTAGAAATCTGGGTCCTCCGGTGGAACTAACCCAGTAATCTTCCCTAAGTATTTTTTAATCTCTGCCCAAAACAGCTGGATTTCCCGGCACTCCCAAAATAAATGAAACAACGTCCCCCTTTTGGTCCGGCATCTCCAGCACCCTGCATCTGCTCCTCCAAATATCTTATTTAATCTATCCGGAGTAAGATACCACCTACTTACTATTTTGACTCCTGATTCCTGAATTCTTGTGGACATCGAACTTTTATGGGCGAAATATAATATCTTCTTCCATTCAATATCTGTATACTCCTTTTGTATGTCCCTCTGCCACTTCTCCCTCCACTTCCCTGTTAAGTCCGTCCCCGTGTTCAAAAGGTTATAAATTTCTGAAATGGAGCCTCTATCTTGTCTCTCCCCAAGGCACATCTTTTCAAAAGGCTTCCACTCTCTAGAAAATTCCGCTTTTGTGCCTTGCGATCTTAAGAATGACCTAATTTGTATCAGGGACCATTCCTCCAGTCCCGTCTTCTGTAATGTGTCCTTAAGCACGGAGATTGGAACCCAGTCTCCTTCTTTAACCAGCTTAAATGCTCTGATTTGTTCGGGGTCTCCCCACTGTAAAAATGTCTTTTTGTTGCGCCCTGGACCAAAATCTGGATTGTCTATTATCGGGAGCAGGGGCGAGGGTCGGTTGATTAATTGAATTCTGCGGGAGTACAGAGTTAATAATTCCAGGGAACACCCAAGAAAGCATCCTGCCGGATGCACAATTGGGATTTTCCTCTTTAACCATGGAATCCCTGTTAAAGATGTCTGTGTAAAATTTTGCTCCAATTTCACCCATACTTTATCTTCCCCATTTCTATGCCAATCTATTATCCTCTTTAGGGCTGCTGCTGCATGATATATTTGCGGGTTAGGGACCGCCAGGCCCCCCATCTCCTTAGGCTGTGTCATGAGTTTATAATTAATACGTGGTGGTCTAGAATGCCAAATGAATCTCAGAAAGTCTTTTCTCAATGTGTCAAAGAAGGATTTAGGTACTCTGATCGGTAGAGATTGGAACACATGCAGTAGTCTCGGCATAACATTCATTTTTATGATATTAATTCGTCCAAACCATGTAAATTCTGGTCTATTCCAGTGATTTAAATCCTTTCTTATTTCTTGTGCTACTACTTTATAATTACTTTGATATAATCTCTGGATATCCGGGGTAACATTTATTCCTAGATATTTTAGTGTGGGGTTCGCCCAGCTAAATGGAAAGTTTCCTCTGATTTGGTCCTTCTCCCCTTGTTTCATAGCTACCCCCATAGCTTGACATTTGGACCAGTTGATCTTAAACTTAGACAAATATCCATATCGTTTAAACTCTGCCATCAGACAAGGCAGGGATATCCTTGCCCCTGTAAGAAAAAATAGAAGGTCGTCCGCATAAGCAGCAACCTTATGCGTATCAATTTCTACCTCTAAGCCTTTTATGTCCAAATTTGCTCTAACCTTTCTCAGGAAAGGTTCTAGTGTTAGCACGAATATCAACGGAGAGAGGGGACAACCTTGCCGGGTCCCGTTAAGAATCTGTATGGGTTCCGAAGGGACCCCATTAACCCTAATTCTTGCTGATGGGGAGGTGTATAGCGCCAAAATTCTACGCAGCATGGTCTCTCCTAGGCCCACATGTCTGAGGGTAACTTCTATAAATTCCCAGTCCACCCTGTCAAATGCCTTTTCGGCATCAGTCGACAGGCACAAGACCGGGGTCGCGGATGCTTCAGCAGATTGCATAAGCATCACTGCCCTCATGACATTATCTCTGGTCTCTCTTTTCAATACAAACCCAGCCTGATCTGGATGGATCAGAGCTGGCAACATAGGTGCTATTCGTGTCGCTAAGATATGGGCAAATAGCTTTAAGTCTACATTAAGCAGCGCAATTGGTCTATAACTAGTGCACTGTGCTACATCCTTACCCTTTTTTGGTATTACCGAGACCAAAGATTGCAGGGAATCTCTACCAAAGGCCGTTTGTGTGTCCCCTCTCTCCGTCAACTAGTTCATTGCCACCACCAGATGTGGTGCCAGGGCATTCTTATAGCATTTATAATACTCTGCGCTAAACCCGTCCGGGCCTGGAGCCTTACCCAATTTACAGTGAGCTATAGCCCTCTCCACCTCATCCAATGCAATAGGTTGTTCCAACGTTCGTATGTCATCCTCACTTAATTTGGGCATCCCGGACTCCTGCATATATTCCAACATCTCTTTTCGTCTTTTGATTCTACTTTCCTCCGATTCCCCCTTCCCTATCCCATATAAATCGGCATAGAATTCTTTAAAAATTCTAGTTATCGATTCATTTCTATAGTGTTTCTTAGAATTTCGATTGGTAATAAAGGGTACATAGTTGGCCAGTTGCTGCTGTTTGAGCGCTCTGGCCAATAGTCTTCCTCCCTTGTTACCATGCTCATAGAAGGTTTTTTGACATCTCTGAAAAGCATGTCTAGCTCGCGTAAACATTAGGGCTTTATATTTCTCCCTTTCTGCTGTTAGTTCTCTAAGTATATCCTCTGTCCTAACTCCTTTGTGTTGTCTTTCGAGCCTCTCTATGTTTAGTAGGAGTTCTCTTCTATGCTTCTCGCCCTCCTTCTTTAATCGGCTTCCCTCCTGTATTAAATTACCTCTGATCACACTCTTATGGGCTTCCCATAAAATCATGGGGGAAACTTCTTCTGACCTATTTATTTCAAAATACATTTCTATGTTTTTTTATACTGTCTCTAATTTCTTCTTTTTGCAACAGGTAGGGGTTTAGTTTCCATTGTGTCTGACCATATTGTCTTTTTTCTAATTCTATTTTTAGGAAGGCGGGGGAATGATCTGATAAGGTAGCACAGCCAATGGAGGATTCCGGACAGTATGAGCAAATTCTGTGATATAAAAAAGTAGTCAATGCGTGAATGCATATTATGGGGTGGAGAAAAATATGTGTAATCTTTTGATGCAGGGTGCTGGAGACGCCATATATCACAAAGTTGCCTATCCTGCAGGGATTTCCTCCCCCTTTTAATACCTTTATATGTAAGGAAGGATTTACCTGAAGATGAATCTATTTCCGGTTCTAGGGTAAAATTCAAATCTCCCCCAATTATTAAGATCCCTTCTGAAAACTCATCTACAGCCCTCAAAAAGCTCTCCAGGAAATCCAGCTGTTTACTGTTAGGGGCATAGAATGTGCCCAGAGTCAATTTACTTGTCTTATATTTTCCTTTTATTAATAGAAATCTACCTTCCGAGTCCCTATATATCTCTTCCTCTTCTAGGAGGAATCCCCGCGCCATTATTATCGCTACTCCCCTTTTCTTCACGCCCTCAGCACTGCTATATATAGCTTTGGGGTATCTCCTATTAGTTAACTTTGGGTGTCCCGGGTTTTTAAAATGGGTTTCCTGTAGGAATATCACCTCAACTCCTAGTTTATAACTCTCCTGGAGCAGGGAAGACCGTTTCTCCGGTTTGTTTAAGCCTCGGGCATTCAGGGTCATAAATTTGAGTGTCATCTTTTTACATCCACTGATGATCTCCCTGCCTCCTCAGGGGGCCCCCTCCGTCCTCCGCCCCCCCCCCCCCCCATTCTCACCCCTTTCATTCCACTCGCCCATACTCGTTTGACATACATACCTAGGTAATTCTATCTGACTGTTTTTAAAGTGGACAAAATCCACCTGTGCCTCCTCTACGAAGGCTTCCGAGCTTCGTGCTCTCATTCTGTAGGGTGGTCTACTTGACCTCTTCCCTACGTCCCTCTGGGGTTCCTCACCCCTAGGGGGCAAAATACTACAGATGACCTCTGTGAGCCAGTCCTGTCCCCCCCCCCCCCCCGTCCCCAGCCCCTCCGTATACACCGGGGGGTGGGCAGGAGAGGAGAAAAGGAGCAGAGAAACATGGAGAGAGAGAAAGAAAAAAAAAAAAAGAGAAAAAAAAGGGGGGGAGGGGGAATTGCCCACCCGTCTGACCTTAATAAATGTCTTCTTTATTTTGCTTCCTTTCATTTCCTTTGTTAACAGATAAGGACCCTTACATCCATTTATATGTGTAGCCCCTATCTTGCAAACTTAATGATTATTTTCCCCCCTAGCAACGACCTTGATGAATCTCTTCCTTATTTCGCTTATTTTCGTTTCTTTTGTTAACAGATAAGAACACTTATATCCAAACCATTTATATGTGTAACCCCTATCTTGCAAACATAATAATTATTTCCCCCCCTAGCAACGATCATTCTATCTATATTTTCCTCATATGCCCGTTTACCCCCTATATAAAACATCTATAACCTATGTGCATCAAGTATATTTCCTCTTTAACAGTGTAACCATTTTATACAGATAAATTTCATATCTACCATTGTGCTCTTTCTTACTGAATTCATTATCTACTTTTCCCCCTGGTGGTGGCCCCCTGGGACAGGATCCCACTAGTGTCCATTTTCTTATACCCCAATGACATTACTTTGCTCCACTAACAAACATCTTACTTAAATGTGCTCTTAACCTATCCCCAGTTTATTTGTATCCAGTGTGTGTAGGTGAGTGTTTTCCATAATAAAACCTTTTAGTCCTATCCCGAGGACCACCATCACTGGGATAATATTTCCATCCAAAACTCCCAGTGTCTACCTAGTGTCAAAAATATTCAATACACCTTTACGTGTCTATTTCCTTACAAGCACAACAGTTCATTCATATCTTACGAGGGAAAGGAGAAAAAAAAAACACACATAAGGAATATATGTATATTACTACTGGATGGCCTTTGGGCGACAGTGACCCCATAATTTAGTCTTGGATTTAGTTGAGTCCAATTGATTGCAAAATGTAGTATGGGTTGGGATTAATTTACCCCCTCCCCCGCCCCCTTCCTCTCACTACTACTATGGACTCATTCCCTCTACCCTTCATTGTGTTAATACCCATTGTTTACTTATGCCCTTTGACCATCCAGAAGCTAGCAGCGTAAGATTTTCCTCCAGGTTGCTGTGTGAGTTCCAATATTGTGCCTGTTTTCATCAATCTTTACAAAAAACTCGTAGATGTCGTGACAGCCCCCATGCTCCTATTTACACAACCCCCCCCCACTTCACATAAAGCACTCATATATCTAGTCATTTATGACTCCTGGGTTTGGGCTCATACATTCCCACACCGGGATCCCAGTCAGTGAGTTCCACGGGCGCAATTGCTAAGAATGAGAAAAAATCTGGAAGGTCTCTTGGATGTCTAAGAAAAAAAGCTCTTTGGTTTTTCTTGACAATTAAACTGAATGGGAACTGCCATCTGTACTGTATATTCTCTTTTTGTAGAACAGTCAGCAAGGGGCGAATAGCATTCCTCTGTTGTAAAGTACTTGGGGCCAAGTCCTGATAAAGCTGAATTTTATGTGTTTCCCATAGGATGTTTTCCTGGGTCCTAGCTGCCTCCATTATAGCTTCTTTTTCATAGAAGTGATGTATACGACAAATAATGTCTCTTGGCAGTTCACCTGTTTTGGGAATCTGTCTCAGCGCTCTATGACATCTCTCAAACCGCAATATTTGCTCTGAGGGCCTGTTCAGTAACTTATTGAACAGCTGAGTCAAAACAGGTTGCAGTTCGTCTTGTCCACAGGTTTCAGGTATACCCCGGATATTTTTCCTCCTAGATCTATTTTGAAGATCTTCAACTTGGTATCTCAGAGATCCGCAGTAGCTATTTTGCTTATCTCTCTCCTCCCATAACTTAGTGGTCATAGCCTGCAGGTCAATTACAGCTGCCTCAAGCTTAGCAACTTTATTATCTACAGTGTGTAAAGCTTCACGGAACGACTCTAATTCAGCTCTAGTGGTCTCAACTAATTTTTCTGTTTGTTCAGTGTGTTATAATTTAAGTAGGCCTCAGTTACTTGGCCTGAGTTTTATGTAAAAGGCTTGTCCGCAGTGTATGCCTTTAAAATAAATGGAGTTTTGTGATGCAGGCCTAAGCATCTCAGGGTCTGCTTGTTATTCATTTTGTCTCAAGCAGATACTGAGAACATGTTCCTAAAAGAAGGCCATCGGCCACTGTTAATGTCATAACTGTATGTTAATCCAAGTTTCATAGATTTGCACCTAATAGATATAAGGTGACACTAGTGTTTAATAAGGCCAATGTAACACAGATGATACAGATCAACAGAGTTACCCTTTAACGTTAGACTCAGAATTTTCCATTGCTGACATGCTAAAGCCAAGATCTAGTACTGTGTGAGTTTTTCTCTTCTTAGGAATGTCTAAAAAAGATAAAGAGTGCCTGGTACTGCCATCCCCATCTCAGATGAGTCGAGTCCCGCAAGCCATGGCCTTGATGTATCTGTGTGAACAGGATGTGGAAGAAATTGTTTACTGGAATCGAGAGCAGGTGCAAAGCTGTGTGAATCCTCCACCCCCTTAGGGTGTAAGAAGAAAGACTCTCAGAGATGTACATTATTATTGGACGAGTAAAGCTCATCATGACTACGTAATTTGTGGTATAAGAATCTGTGCACAGCGGAAGTGCGAGCAGAAGCCTTAACTGCCTGAATTTTTTACTAGGCTTACCAGGTTTCTCCATGTATACATGTGAAGCTTTTGAATAAAGCCATATATATTGCTTTCATTTTCATCTCCTGACGTATTTTTGGAAATCTTGGTGTATTGATAAGTGAGTGACTTCCACATTTGGTCCTCGAAAAGCCGGAATCGATCCTGTCTGGCCTGGGGTGCATCTCTGAAAACTGGGGGTGATGATCCCAGTCATCCCAACAAAATAAGTCCTCCAGGGTGAAAAATTCCCTGTAAACAGGGGCAAATTTTCAGAGTGCTATACCTAGACGGGACGGAACTCGAATCCAAGAACCAGGATTTCAGGAGATGCTGTGAAGAGCAGAGGGCTTTACCTTTTTTTGGGTGTGTTTGTATGTGAATGTGTGGCCGGCCACGGACTGAGAGGATTACATTGATTGTCAACACTGAGAGCTATCAAGGTGCATCAAAAAGTAAGTAGATATTTGATTTTATTCGAGTATTGCATGACAATTCGGTTAGCCGGGGTATACCTGTGATCTGTAAAAAAGCTGGCAATTTTACAAATTGTCAGTCGTGATATCTGCGGATGGAATAGATCCTCATTGACCGGATGAGGAGAAACAGCGGATACCACGCAATAACCACAGGGCAAAAGCAATCCAGGACGAAAAGTGCGAGCCGGATTTAATCCAGGGCTACCATAGCCGGGTTGGATTCAGGGCTTAAGTGCAAGCCGAATTTAATCCAGGGCTACCAAAGCCGGGTTGGATTCAGGGCTTAAGTGTAAGCCGGATAATAGCCGTGGTTATCATCACTGATTTGCTAGGCTGGGTAGTGATTCTCGCAAAGCGCGCCCGAGTTACAGCGGCATTCAGTGAAGCGTACTATTCAGCAAGTCGGCCCCAGCACAGTATCGGTACACTGGGGGGCAGCGGCGGCTGAGCAGTTATATCATAGGAAACAGATCACAGGTGCCCCGGAATAGAGTTGTCAGGCAAGATAGGGCAGAATGCAACTAAAGCTCAACTTCTCCGTGCAACGGATGATGAACTTCTCATGCACCGTAAAGACCCACGCTTGACAGAGAAATGCGAGGTCTGGCATGAGATGTTCAAATTCCCGGGCCATTTGCACCCAAAACAATGCAGGGCATTGATAAAGGCTATAGAGGAGAGAAGTAAAGGGAAATTGACTTTGCAGAATAAATATGGTTTGCAATTGGCGAGAGAATGGCGAGATGAAGCTGACAAGCATAAGAGGGAACTGTGCTCCTTTTATTTTGGGAGGAAAGCGAGTGATTTGGAGGGTTAATATGATCACAGTGTGACTGTGCAGGATGTTTAGAGCGAGAGCGAGAGTGAAAGTGAAAGTGGAGATGTGCCTAGAGCTGAGGCTGGAGAAGCACAAAGGCTGAGGCAGAGATTCCAATCCCCTCAGCAGGGTTCAGACCATAAGTCAGGACATCCAGCTCGCTCCTCAAGTACAGGAAACATCAGTGAGCCCACTAAGTCCAAATCTGTTAATAGACAAACTGAGGTGACAACGTCTGATAGACAGTTGCGGGAACGAAGAACCTCAGGAGCCCGAGGCAGAGCATCCTCAGCCTCGGGCATCAAACAGGAGGTTGATCAGTTAGCTGTGACAACGGGAGATCTGAGAGTAAGTGCAAATAGTGAAGAACAGCCATCTCAGACCCCACCGAAATATACCAACATTTACCCACCGCTTCCACACCCTCAATTTCCTTCCTATAATCCAGGTGCCATCTTTATGCACCCGATGGCAGCCATGTCACAGCTCCCGGGTTCTGCCTTATTACCTTACCCATCTTCCACCGCATTGCGACAACCAGCAGTGACCATTTCAGTGCCTACTGAAAAGTGCAACCCTGAACCCGCAATGCAAATGCCTATGATAGAGCTCCCAAACGGAGCAGGGCAAACCATACATGTTTACAGACCCTGGACAGAGGATGACATGTTGAATGCAATTAAGACTATACCTAGCCCGAGAGAGGATGTGATTGAATGTGTTAAACAACTGACTGAGTTGAGGCGAAGTTTTAAGCTGACTGCCACTGAATGTGAGAGAGTTGTGAGAAGAGTCTGTGGTACTGGATGGGTTAACATCGAGGGTAATTGGAGTGCATGGGGGCCTGGAGCACTTGCGACTGACCCGCCAGTGGAGTTGGATTGGGAGAGCACAATATTAGCCACCAGGTGGAATGAATTAATCCAACGAATGATAACATTTTATAAGATCACCCCAGATTTTACCAAGCTTTCTACGATTTCCCAGAAAGCAAACGAGACTGTGGATGATCTGGTTGCACGGGTCATGGATGCTTTTGAAAAATACAGTGGGTTGCAAAAACCTGCAGTGCTTAATGGCACTACACCATGGGAACAACAGCTCAAAGCACAGATTGATAGGGCTTTAAAGGAAGAATTACAGTGGACAATCCATAAACATTTGATTACCTGGCGTACGTGCAGTGTGACAGAGTTTTTGGAGTATGCCAGGCATGCAGAGAAAATTCTGATAAAAAAAAAGAAGCGGGGACAGAAGAGACATCCTGCTGCGGCAGCCTCCTATTCCTTGTCCACCTACAACCAGGGCATGGAGGGGGAGGGTGCATACAGCGGAGATGTCTCGCGTCCCCGTCCCCGTCCACGTAGATTTGTGCGTGACTATGCAGGAAAACGAGAAAGAGGGGAATGTTTCATTTGTGGAAAGCGGGATCACATTGCACGTGACTGCCCAGAAAACACGGCCAATCAAACCAAGCAACAAACCCATTTTGCATGACTAGGCAGGGAAGAGTTGAGCCGTGACACTATTGTGATTGAGATTGATTATGCTGACACAAGAAAGCCTGAAATCCTCTTTAGAATCAAGTTTTTGGTTGACACTGGTGCATGTAGGTCTGTCCTCGGAACTGGTTTAAATATCCCGTGGGAAAGGTTAGGTACAGTTGTAACACGAAATGCCGGTGGTGGGTTTGAAGTGTCCCCAACCACTAAACCGTTGCAGGTTTTAGATGAAAAGTCAGGCAGAGCTGTCTTTTGCAGTTTCATAATTTCTACAAGGTGCCCAATTAATCTGTGTGGCAGAGACTTGATTGGTGATTTAAAGTTGACTATTGCTCCCGGTCCAGAGTCACTGCAGATCCATCGTGCTCCAATGGCAGAAGCACCTGACGTGCATTGGTATGGTATTATTCTGCCAAATTCACTCCTGAAATGGATGCAGCAGGATGCAGGTCCGGCTGATACATTTCAGGAGGTAGTATGTGTGGCACACGTCACCACACATTACATAGCAAATGGACGCAGGGATTTGGACTATGAGCAAAAGTACCCGATGAGGAGAAAAGTCTGTGTAGAGATTACCGGACTATGGGAGAATGCAGAAGGTTATGTTCTGTATGAGGTTTCAATCCCAGGCTGGGACAGTGTTGAGACAGACGGCATCCTGCAGGATGAGCTGTTTGCTGTCCCGAACTCTGCCCCTCATGCTTCACTGTACAAACCGAAGTGGGGACGTTGGGACACGGCCGGGATTCTATTGAACAAGTGGAAAGAAGAAGGTGGTGAGGGCATTTACTGCCCACGCCACCTTCAGATCACGGGAATGCTGATACACCTGACTAAACGACCTGAAGAATCTGACAATGTTGACTTTGCAGATGCGTCCTGACATGAGTTGTCCAGTGTCCCAGACAAGCTGTGGGCACAATCTGAGACGGACGTGGGTCTGATAAAAAACTACAGTTTTGTCAGCCCACAGTTAAATATTTAGGACAACTCATTTCAGGTGCAGGACGTACTATTGAGGATACGCGGGTACGAGCTATCCAAGATATACCAAAACCTGTGACAAAGAAAGACATGATGACGTTCCTTGGGACCCTTAACTAATGCAGGGCCTGGTTTATCCATTGCTCAGCACTGGTTAAGCCATTGTTCAATGCCATCCACACCGACCCAATGGCAAGGACTGACAAAGTCACCTGGACAGATGATTTGACTATGGCATTTGAGAGGTGTAAGTCTGCGCTGCAAGATCCCCTGGTTTTAGCCTTCCCTGATTACACGAAGATTTTTAAACTGTATGTTGATTGCAAAGATAAATGCATGACAGCTGTGATGACACAAACTTGGGAAGACAAACAGAGGCCGCTAGATTTTTACTCTAAACCTTTGGATCAGGTTGCATGTGCTTTGCCATCTTGTGTACAAGCTGTTATTTCTGCTGCAATGGCTGTTGACATAACAGCCACCCTGGTCCTCTATCATCCACTAGAGGTTCTTGTTCCCCACGCAGTGCATGCTCTTTTGTTGCAGGATAAAATGACGTTACTTACTCCTGCCCGTCACTTGTATTGCACTGCCACTTTGCTGGGTCAGCCTCACCTTACAGTGAAACGCTGTACCACACTCAACCCAGCAACTTTACTCCCCACCCCTGCTGCAGAGGGTGATGAGCCTCAGCATGATTGTGTCACAGAGTCACAAAAGGTCTTTCTACCCAGAGAAGACCTGAAGTCCGAACCAATACCAGGAAGTACACTCGTCTTTGTCGATGGCTCTGCCTCCAAAGATGCCTTAGGAGTGAACAGAGTGGGATATGCTGTTGTTACCCTGAATGCTGTTTTGGAGTCTGGTCCCTTACCAATCTCCTACTCCGCACAAGCTGCAGAGATTCATGCACTCACTCGAGCCTGTGCGCTGCACGAGGGTGAAGTTCTCACTGTTTACACTGACAGCCAGTATGCGTTCTCTGCTTGTCATACCTACGCTGCACAGTGGAGGAACCGTGGCATGTTAACTGCGGCTGGGAAACCAGTCCGTCATAAAGACTTATTGCCATAGCTCCTTGATAGTGTACTGCTGCCCTCGCAGGTAGCTGTGGTAAAATGCATGGCACACATGCGTGATGACTCTGACGTTACCCGTGGCAACAATCTTGCAGATACTGAGGCGAAATTGGCGGCGCTGCGCCCTCTTCCAACTTCCATCCCATCCCATCCCTTCTGCCCACCACAGCTGCCGCCTCCCCTTCACTCCCTGACACAGATCCCCCTCTGCCATCAGCCCCCCCCCCCCCCTCTCATTATTCCATCCTCTGCAGCGATCACCACTGATCTCTTAGTGGAATTCCAGAGCAATGCACCAGCAGCTGAAAAGTCTCAGTGGCAAAGAGCACATGCAACAGTTAATGATAGCGGCCTCCTCTGTGTCAATGATGCCTTATGCCTTCCCAGACTTTTGTACAGATTATTGGCTCTTGTGTTACATGGGGTCACCCATGTCTCAACGGGTGGTATGATGGCTACAGCCACCAAATATTTTTACTGTCCGGGCATAAGCACCTTTTTTTTTTTTAAGAAGTTTGTCTCGCAATGCACTGTATGTGCTCAGCACAACACAGGAAAGGGATTAAAGCCACCTATTGGTAAAACACCTACACCACATTACCCCTTTCATACCATTGCACTGGATTACATTGAACTCACCCCTGCAGAGGGAAAGAAATATGCTCTAGTGGTGCTAGATATATTCTCGGGGTGGGTGGAAGTCTTTCCCACTGCAAAAGCTGATGCACTCACAGTTGCAAAAGCGCTGACAAGAGATATTATTCCGAGATGGGGAATACCAGAAAAAATCATCAGTGACAATGGTAGCCATTTTGTGAATGATATCATTAAACAGTTGACAGTTACTTTGTGCATAAACGTTAGACACCATTGTAGTTATCACCCACAACCAGCAGGAGATGTGGAAAGAACAAATGGTACAATTAAAAGAAAACATTGGAACACCCCACGGTGGGAGGGTCCTTACCAGGTGTTGCTGGCCACACCCACAGCGGTCAGGATAGCCGAAAAAAGTTCGTGGATACATTTAACTCACTGTAAAAGGGCACCCATTCCCGGTTCAGGGACAGGATAGACAGCATCCTGTGACGGGAGGTGTACGCTCCTGGGCCCTGGAGTGTGAGGAACATTTGCCTGAGCTCCAGTCAAGACAACGTCACAGCGGGTGGAGGGAATATTAGAGATTTTCCTCTATTCAAAGCGGGCACAAGCCCTGAACAGGATAACTGAGGAGCTAGATTAGGGAGAGTTGGGGGCCCGTTTAATTCTCAGAGTTCTTGTCTTTAAAAAAAAAATATGGGGATCTTGGATACAGGATACTTTAACACTCCAAGTGGAAAGGGAGTCATTATTGCTATGCTTTTCATTGGGACATTGTGGATAGTGTTAGAAGCCCTAGAGCATTTCCAAACACCTCCTTCAGCCTTTCCACAAACTGATAATGTAACTCACAACCGACCAAGGGTTAAACGGGATGCCATAAATGTAGAACTGATGCGAAGAGGCCAGGTTGCTGTAACAAGAGAACACCAGAGCTTAGTGTTCTGGTATAATTCTTCACAAATACAAGTGGCGACTTACACCTTTGACTACTGCCAGGTTGTACGACGTTGTAATTGGCACTGCAGCCTTTATAAAAAAGGACAATTTTTCATTTGCGTGACTGATGACTATTGGGGGAATAAATGTAGTTCTTGGAAAGCAGCTGCCTGGAACACAGGTACTGACTGGGGATACAGACCTGATCCTGCCATGACTCGGGTGGACAGAAATGGGGTGCCCCTTCGCTCAAGGATGACCTTAACAACAGCTGGGGGAGCCTGTATACCTGGAAAGCAAGATAGTTCCCAGCGCCTGACCCTGAATATAGAAAACCCTAGCCCTGGAGATGCAGGAACATATGTGATAGGCATGCATGTCCCAGGGTATACAGGGGGGCCTCTGGGGAAGTTTTCGCTCAGGGACATGTACAAAAACCCTGAGTTTAGAGTCATGGAGCATGAGGATCAGGAACCTTGGGTACAGGCCCTGGCTAACCCTACATTTGAGGAGACCATTGCCATGGAGACAGGATTTTCAGATACTAACATGTGGCTTGAATGGATGAGGTACACAGCCAAGCAACACAATATGTCAGATTGTTATGTATGTGCAGGAGCAAGGCCACACCTTGGCACTGTACCACTTCCCCTTCCAGAAGGAAGTGAGAAATGTTTTCTGTCACTCTATAGGAGTAAGGGACAAACCCCGGCCACAACAGATCCACTCTGTAAAATGTGGATTGACCGATACCCATTGAAGGAAGGTACCCCTGATCAAATTGACCACTCAGCAACTGTGTACAAGGAAAACTATACCGGTTATAATAGTACGAATTCAGGTGGAGTAGATGTGGGTGAATTTCCCCCTGGTTACTGTGCTGTAATGAAACACGCAGACCTTTTCCTACTATTTCATCAGACACACTCCCTTGGTGATATCTACTGGTTGTGCGGTGATCTTAAATTACGCCCTAGATTGCCACCAGTGTGGAAAGGTCACTGTGCACTGGCCAAACTCATTATGCCCATACATATGTTTAGAGAAAGTGACCAAGATTTTGAAAAAGAAGCCCACAAGATCTTTAAGAGAGAACTTAAAGGTAACCTGGACCCACATGTCTATTTGGATGCAATAGGTGTCCCCAGAGGGGTTCCAGATGAATTTAAGGCCAGAAACCCAGTGTGGGCAGGGTTTGAGTCTTTAATTCCACAGATCACTATTAACAAAAACGTGGAGTGGATAAACTATATATATTACAATCAGCAAAGATTCGTAAATTTCACGCGTGATGCACTGCAGGGCATAATTAATGAGTTAGGCCCCAACTCCAAAATGACATTCCAGAACAGAATGAGCCTGGACATGATGCTTGCTGAGAAAGGAGGAGTTTGCACATTTCTGGGACTGGGCGGGGCCTGCTGTACCTACATTCCCAGTGAAACTGGCCCTGATGGACGGGTGACAGAAGCTTTGAGGAAATTGACTGACCTATCAGACGAGTTAAAAAGAAACTCTGGTGTATCAGATTCCTTTACAAAATGGTTCAATGACTGGTTTGGAGACTGGAAGGGTTTCCTAAAAAATGTTGGTACCATGATACTTATTGTGATACTCATGTTCAGTTTTTTTGCTTGTTGTGTCATACCCCTGGCCAGGAAATACGTGGGCAGTTTCATAAAGCAGAAAACTGATGCAGCCATGTTTTCATTCCAACATGAGGAATACAATGACAGTGAGGAGGAGGACAGCTTTATGGGGAAGCACAAATTCCCAAAAATTGACTTCAGTTGTGTAGATTGTTTGATAGCGGATAAGACAGTACACTAGAAGCATTAGGCATCACATAAATACATATATATTTTGCAATGCTACAAGGCTACAAAGAAAGCAACTGCTAGCTTCCATTACTTAAGAAGTGTTTCAAGTCTATGTAGTTGAACCCCTTGCCACCTTATACGTATATATGTGCAACAGGGGGGTATGTTAATGTCATAACTGTATGTTAATCCAAGTTTCATAGATTTGCACCTAATAGATATAAGGTGACACTAGTGTTTAATAAGGCCAATGTAACACAGATGATACAGATCAACAGAGTTACCCTTTAACGTTAGACTCAGAATTTTCCATTGCTGACATGCTAAAGCCAAGATCTAGTACTGTGTGAGTTTTTCTCTTCTTAGGAATGTCTAAAAAAGATAAAGAGTGCCTGGTACTGCCATCCCCATCTCAGATGAGTCGAGTGCCGCAAGCCATGGCCTTGATGTATCTGTGTGAACAGGATGTGGAAGAAATTGTTTACTGGAATCGAGAGCAGGTGCAAAGCTGTGTGAATCCTCCACCCCCTTAGGGTGTAAGAAGAAAGACTCTCAGAGATGTACATTATTATTGGACGAGTAAAGCTCATCATGACTACGTAATTTGTGGTATAAGAATCTGTGCACAGCGGAAGTGCGAGCAGAAGCCTTAACTGCCTGAATTTTTTACTAGGCTTACCAGGTTTCTCCATGTATACATGTGAAGCTTTTGAATAAAGCCATATATATTGCTTTCATTTTCATCTCCTGACGTATTTTTGGAAATCGATATTGATAAGTGAGTGACTTCCACACCACGCTGACCTCAACACGCACATCACAGGAACAGTAAACATCAGCCATGTTTGGTAAACATCCACATTCCTGCATATAGGTCAAATGCCTCATTGATTATTAATCAAGTAGGTGTGTATGATGACACCACGAGTGGGTCCACCAATAATCTGATCTAGGGGGTGGCGAAGATGATGTCATATTTAACTCTTTCCTAGTCGGTATTAAATCCGGAGTGAGCGATGGAGAGGGCATTCTGCTTCTTCCTTCCGCACTAGCTCGCAAGGCCGACTGGGACCTCTAAGCATGTTCTTCCTTTCTGTAATCTGATATAATGTATGCTGTACATAGGTAGTTTAGTGTAACGTAGTGGTTTCGAAGCAAGGTGATATAGAACAGGTTCTAACAGTGGTGCTGAAATCCTTCCCTGCCTAGCAAAACAGGCAGACGGGGCCGGGGCCGAAGTAGTTTTCAAGATATTCCACAGCAAAACAAGCGGAATAGACGCGGACTGTTAAGCTTATCAAGCTGAGACTGATAAGCTGGTGTGAGTGTGTGGGAGCCGAGCACACGGGCTGCAATTCGAGGAAACCAGCGGCGAAACTCGTGGATGTTAAACTTTGACTGTAAGTGCACGCAGTCATAGCCTAATCCGGATCGCAGGTGACTGGAAGGCTCCGAGGCCGGCTGGCAGCTGCCGCTGGAGATCGATCCGCTGAGCCAGTGTGGGTACACAGAGATGACGCTCAGTAGTTCCAGGGATCCACTCAGTTTCGTGGAGTTGCCAAAAGCTGGTCGAATTGGCAGGCGTACGAAGTCCTCTGCTCAGGTATGATTTACGTTGTTATATGGCGTTATCTGTGTTGTATTTGGTGTTATAACAAGGAGAGAATAATGTGGTCATATGTACATTCTGTGTTAATTGCAGCGTGGAGGCTGCGTGCTTAATTTTTTTCTTTTTTTGTTCCTCCTATGTTGGTTTTGTTTTTTTCTCCCCGTCCAGAGACTGGGAGTGATGCCAGCTGTGTTTTAGCCTAGCAGAGAGCGCCCCGCGGAAGAGATAGAGGGGGGCGGCTGTTGAGCAGGGAGAGAGGGGATAGAAGAGGAAAGCGAGTGTCTTTCTGTTTGTGAGATGTTCTGCAAGTTTCTCGCATTTCCAGTCGGTGCTGCTGCTAACATGTTTTTCAATGTCTGTATTGTGTTGTTGGGTGTGTGGCGAGCTCCGGCTGATAACGGTCTCAGAAGAAGTTCTAGCTGGGATGTTAACAGTTAAAACAGTTAAAGTTTTTGGAGTCGTATAGCTCGCTCGGGCGGTTCTTAGTTATGTCTGTGATAGAGTGAGAAAGATTCCTACGTCTCTGGGGATCCGTATGTCTGATTGCAGTTCGGATTACAGCTGAGACGTGAAGGAATGCGGAGGCTGATCTTTGTGCACTGTGGATAGTTGCTGAGTAACTATGCATAAAAAATGTTTGTTCTGTTTATATTTTGTTTTCTCTCCTAAGATATAGGAACGAGAGGCTGCTATGGGAGCAGCCATCTTAGCTGGCAGTCCAGGACTCAAAATGGCGGCAGTGGAGAGAGCCCGCCCCCGAGAGTCATGGCTCCCACACGTCATGGCAGGGGGAGGAGGGGCTGGGGGATCCACGTCACGTTAGGCTGTGCTCGCGGCTCCGGGCAGAGCAGCTGAAAGGGAGGGGGGTAGAAATACAGAGACATGCTACTGTGTGTCTCGGTTCTCGAAGTATTTCCCCAGAGTTTTTCCCTGAGTCCATGGAAAGGAATGCCAGGATACGTGCACCAGGCTATTACTGGAAGATTAGCAGGAGCACGGATAGGAAGAGTGTCTCAGCTAGGTGCAGGGACACACGTAGCAGTGCAGGTCAGGAAAGTGTCTGTACTGAGTTGCTTACGGGATTATTCCTGTAAGTGGGGCACCTTACTGGGTGGTGCAGCATGAGTTCCCAATAGAAGGAAAGGGGGGACAGTGCATCAGGGGGGTGCTGGAGGTGGAAAAAAGGGAGTTGACCAATCCGGGTTTCCGTCGCCGCTGCTGCAGAGCGGTAACGTTTTTTCCGGTTTTTGTCGTGGACAGGGCCAGAGCTTGACTGAAAGGTCTATGCTGGGCTGGGGCTGTTTTTTTGTGCGTTTTTTTTCGTCCACTGATTGGTCAAATATGTTTTTTCCAGCTCCTATCAATTGTAGCACAAAGAACAAGAACTGACAGCAGTTCATGGGGCAATTATACAGATGATAGAATTGCCGTTTACAGAGTGACAGTGTATCAGTACGGTGTTTGCCATGTGACTACCTAGTGGGCATTCAGGGATCTGCATACAGGCATGTGACGCTGGTATGCTTAGCCCTGCACCCTGTGTAGTTTAAGTGTAAAGTGCTCCTTCCTACAGGGAGGCAGCCATTTTTTTTGGGTAGTCTGGGGGTAGTGGCACGGCAAACATTGATCAGAGGGTACAACACACAGAACTTCTAGCAGAGCTGGTATCGCGATGAAGTTCTAGATAAGTAAATGCGATAATGAGTAAGAGCATTGCAGGCTCACCTGCAAAGCAGCATCAGGTGTGGCATCCGTAATCTGTGCATGCGACGGCCGCGCATGGACAGATGAGGGGGGATGTGGAGTGAGCTGCAATGAGGTGAGAGCTTCCAAAGGTGAAGTCTGCGGGAGCATATTTTAAACAGGTAAGTACTGAGGATAGTACTGAGGTAGGGGGGTGAAGTTTAACTCCAATCTACCAAAAAGAGTAAACAGAGTTCATGAGATGAGAACCATAACGCAACGAGATCAATTACGATATATATTGATCAATTTAAAGTGTACAGAGTACAAGCCACAGGGCGAATCCCAAATCATTAATAAGAATTGATTCGTTTGTATTTTGATTTCAGGAGTTGGGCAATATGGAATCGAGACAGCTGCAGTGCTGGCAGCAAAGATGGAGATGTCAGTCGGATAAGCGAAAGGTTCCAGATGCCAATCTAAGTTTAGAGAAACACGAGATTCCTGAAATTGGAAAGAGACTAAAACACGAGATTCCTGAAAATGGAAAGAGACTAAAAACCGAGGTTCCTGAGATCGGAAAACGTCTAAAAAAACTGTCTGAGCAAAGCATAGTGCAAATTGCTAATGTTTTTCTTTCCCAAGGTGGTGCTTTTATAATGAAGAGTACCGTGCTGATGGTGATCCTAGGTTGCCATTCCGTCCTAGGAGAACGAAGAGAGGACATTCTCATGTATAATAAGGGGTTAATGAGAATGCAAGGCCCAAGCATGTTAATGTTGGGTGACAAAGGTACTAATCCTTTCACACCTCCCTCCGCTTGGCACAGATGGACCATGCAGGGACGGAGGAAAAGAGCACTTGTGCCAGGAGAAAACAAATTTCATGGCACAAGGTGGGTGAAAGGGCTGAAAGGTCAGGTGTGCTGGAAGGGTGACGTGAACGGCAGTGTAAACCTGCATGTCACACTCCCAGAATCGATGCACCGATCCAAAGGTTTGTTAAAAGGTACATTGCAGTACAATGGGTACATGCAAAAGGTGGAGTGTGTGATTCAGGGGCACCTTGTCTTGGTTATGCAGAGTGAGATGGTTCCAGATTGGAGAGGAACGAGCAGGAGGCATCAATTCTCTTACCAGAGAGACGCAGGGGACAACATCACACTCTGGAGCTACCAACAGAGAGTGCCTCTGAAACAACTATACACACGTAAAGGCTGGAAAGCCGAGGGGTGGTGGTTCTCGAAACAAGAAGTAAAAATCGAGATCAAGCCACATTTCCAGGTGACAAAGAGGGTGGGGAGAGCGGTCCCGGGGGAGGGAAAGCCCACACAGGGAACCCCATTCACACCACACGGGTCACAACAGGGGACGATATTACACAGTCCATATGCAGCAGCTTATCCTCATGATAGTTGGGTAAGTGAAGAGGTACTCTTAATCGAACGATTGCAGAGAGTACAGTCTTCCCGACCTGAGGTACATAGTGTGCCTCAGGACATAAGGGGGGAAGAGGTCCAATCAGGACAGCTGGGGACATATTTTGTCAGCGAGAGATTGGACAAGGGGAGGTATATTAATGTTTCTGGAGAAGGATCTTTTGCATGGCAGCTTCGAGATGTTTGGGTGAACAAATGGAAACGGTGCAACATTCCTTTAGGCACCGCTACTTCCTTAGTTCCCACCTCAACCCGTGTCTTACACCAGGACCTGAGAGGTCAACCTTTTTCGGTGCTAGACAGGGAGGTGAAGCAAGTAGAGTTGTCCTCATGCGGGCAATTCTTGCAGAAGTACCTGCGTTGGCCGGGGCAAGTCAAATTTAGTGAAGAAGCCTGCAGGCTCAATAACGCAGAATGCGAGGCTACCATTCAAAAGATCCACCCTGAAGCCCAACCGATAATTCCGGCGGCTGAAGGAAAGGTTTGGTTTTTTAACATAAGTTCTAATGACACATTCAAGGTATATTCTCATAATTGTTCCGATAAGGGGGAGTTTCCAAGGGGAACATATTGGGTGAGTGGAGATCCCATATGGATCCTGTCATCCAGGTTGGATGACGTTGTTTCTCAAATTGTTAAGAAAAATCTAAAGTTCAAAGTTTCACGGGTAGTTCCCATCCTGAAAGAGAACATGACATGGGACGAAGGGGAACAGGTTTTGATCCAAGACGACCACATTTTTTTTTACAAAAGTTAAACAAACAGTACACTAAGTTAGAGGTAAGATTTCACCATGATACAGGTGATCTTAACGAGGTAGAACACAAAAATGAGCAGGTGAGTGCCAGTCTGACCTGGTGGACAAAGGTTCCGGTGATGTTCCAGGGACACTCGGACTGGGCCTCTGCAGTTCCAAAGTTCTTTCTACACCCACTGGTCGTCTGGATGGGGATGACAACTTTAGGCATCATTATCCAGGTGAGGTTACGTGTTGAAATTACGTAAAACAAATTAACCTGGTCCAGAGATTGGTGCCTCATAAACAATCTCATGGGCCGATATTTTCAAATTAAGGGATATACAGGGTTACGGGTATAGGTTTAGTAGTACCTGTGATGGAGCTGATTGTATAAAGGCGCTCTTTTAGAAGGCACCTGGCACTGCTCCATCGAGTAACAAACAAACGAGTTTCACTTTTCTGTGGTCATGCAAGTTTGTGAGTGATACGCAAGTGACGCAAATGCTGAGCATGTGGTATAGAGGGACTTAGAAGTAGGGCATCCCCAGAGAGCCTGGTTAAAGGAAGACCAAGAGGTCTTGCTCTCTCTCTTCCAGGGGTAACCACCGAGAGCAGAGAAGTTGTGTGAGCACGAACATCGAAAAGTGAAACATAAAAGTAAGAAACCAGGTACTGGGAGGTTCAGACGCGGGGATCTGCGGGTCAAGCCGTTTTAGGGGGGATTGTTATAATTTAAGTAGGCCTCAGTTACTTGGCCTGAGTTTTATGTAAAAGGCTTGTCCGCAGTGTATGCCTTTAAAATAAATGGAGTTTTGTGATGCAGGCCTAAGCATCTCAGTGTCTGCTTGTTATTCATTTTGTCTCAAGCAGATACTGAGAACATGTTCCTAAAAGAAGGCCATCGGCCACGCTGACCTCAACACGTACATCACAGGAACAGTAAACATCAGCCATGTTTGGTAAACATCCACATTCCTGCATATAGGTCAAATGCCTCATTGATTATTAATCAAGTAGGTGTGTATGATGACACCACGAGTGGGTCCACCAATAATCTGATCTAGGGGGTGGCGAAGATGATGTCATATTTAACTCTTTCCTAGTCGGTATTAAATCCGGAGTGAGCGATGGAGAGGGCATTCTGCTTCTTCCTTCCGCACTAGCTCGCAAGGCCGACTGGGACCTCTAAGCATGTTCTTCCTTTCTGTAATCTGATATAATGTATGCTGTACATAGGTAGTTTAGTGTAACGTAGTTAGGAAGAAGGTACCGGATTGACTTCAGCAGGGAGTCTAATCACGAGCTTGTAACGCAACATGAAGATTGGCATGGCTAGGATATGATGAATGTATCTATCTGTATTCCTGTTTCCTGAATAAATAACGTAAACATTGAAGAAGCCTGAGAAAGTCTATCTCCTGTTTGCTGTGTGGAGAGTCAAGCGATCTCACAGTCTGTGAGACGGTGGTGTCGAAGCAAGGTGATATAGAACAGGTTCTAACACAGTGAGGTCTTGCTTAGTAGGTAACATTTTTAGAAATTGCCAGATATCATCTAGATTCCTTTGTCCCTTCTGTGCTCCCTCATGAGGGTCAGTAGTGTGCATCCCTGTCTGAGTTTTCTCTGTTTGCTTACTAGCCCCCCCCAGTTTTGGGGAAAAAGTCTTTTGCTGATCTCTGGGATTAATTTAGACTATCGTCAGCCTCTTCCTTTTTCCTATTACGTCCCGCCATTCTCAGTTACTTAAAATTAGTGGTTCAGAATATATAAGTCAGTCACTGAAAATTTTTGGTTTGCAGCACACAGAAAAAACCCACAGCTTCAATCCCTCCCCCAGGCACCAGGCACCGGGTCCCACCAACAGTTCAGCAACAGTTCGGCGTAAGCAAACAGCCTCTACCCACAAGGCCGGGCATCCCCTAGGCAGAGTCTCACTCACCACCTCCTCCGGCCTGTTGGCACCACCGCTGCGTCTCTGAGTCGCCTCTCCTTGCCCAGACCTGCGGCCAAACCTGCAGCTCAGCGTACTCCTTCCTGCCCAGGGATTCGTGGGGTAAGCTGTATGGACTGCTCCTATTAGCCCCTGGCAGAGAGCCCTATTCGTCTGGCTCGTCTCTATTTCCGCTGCTGCCTCCGTGTGTGCGCGTCTCTGGGCCACAGGGCTTTCACGGCAACACTCATGGCCACGTCAGATGCTCCAGCACGGACCTTTCTACTGGTTCCCTCCTGTGTGGGGCCGACCGCACCTCCTTTCCGGGTCTCCGAGAGTCAGTCTCGCGTGCTCTGAGCAGGCCACGCCACCGGGCAAACTTCCGGCAGGCTGCGCTTCTCTCCCAGACCGCGCTTCCCTCTCAGGTCTCCCAGGACTTCAGGAGTCAATTTCGCGGCTTCAGTACCGCTTGGCGGGCCTCACTCATGAGGGGAAACGCCGAGCATTGCTTCCACAGAGGGGATGGGGACGGAGCTCGCGGACAGATCCCGCCTACGTCATCACGTCAGCACGCCCCCTCCGTGTATTCCATTCCCGTCTTTTGTTTTTTTAGTCCTTAGGTACTGATTCCTGAAGCTGACCAAATACCTCCTGTTACAGCTAATCCCTCCCCCTAGCTAATTGCCTGCCTGCTGCTAAGCAAACTAGAGGAAAAAAAATGTACTTTTAAAAACTGACACTTGCTGCTAGATATCAGATGAACCGCAATGCACAATCCACCAGATATCAAAGCAGCAAAACACAATTTACAAACAACAGTAATATAATATAATCTGTGCTCACAATTCCCAGCAGTGAAGTGAAACAGCCCTCCACCAAGAGGTCATTGTGATTTACAGAGATATTTCTCCCACCCAGCATGGGTATATGTAAAAATACACCCCAAAATACATTATATTACTTCTCCTAAGTACGGCGGTACCACGTGTGGCACTTTTTTGCACCCTAAGTGCGCTAAGGGGCCCAAAGTCCAATGAGTACCTTTAGGATTTCACAGGTAATTTTGCGACATTTGGTTTCAAGACTACTCCTCACGGTTTAGGGCCCCTAAAATGCCAGGGCAGTATAGGGACCCCACAAATGACCCCATTTTAGAAAGAAGACACCCAAAGGTATTCCGTTAGGAGTATGGCGAGTTCATAGAAGATTTTATTTTTTGTCACAAGTTAGCGGAAAATGACAGTTTGTGGAAAAAAACAATAAAAATCAATTTCCGCTAACTTGTGACAAAAAATAAAATCTTCTATGAACTCACCATACTCCTAACGGAATACCTTGGGGTGTCTTCTTTCTAAAATGGGGTCACTCATGGGGTTCCTATACTGCCCTGGCATTTTAGGGGCCCTAAACCGTGAGGAGTAGTCTTGAAACCAAATGTCGCAAAATGACCTGTGAAATCCTAAAGGTACTCATTGGACTTTGGGCCCTTTAGCGCACTTAGGGTGAAAAAAAGTGCCACACATGTGGTATCGCCGTACTCAGGAGAAGTAGTATAATGTGTTTTGGGGTGTATTTTTACACATACCCATGCTGAATGGGAGAAATATCTCTGTAAATGGACAATTGTGTGTAAAAAAAAAAAAAAAAAAAAAAAATTGTCATTTACAGAGATATTTCTCCAACCCAGCATAGGTATGTGTAAAAATACACCCCAAAACACATTATACTACTTC
Organism: Hyperolius riggenbachi; assembly: GCF_040937935.1. Taxonomy (NCBI): domain Eukaryota; kingdom Metazoa; phylum Chordata; class Amphibia; order Anura; family Hyperoliidae; genus Hyperolius; species Hyperolius riggenbachi. The sequence goes on from NC_090655.1 coordinate 253,991,223, forward strand.
TCCTGAGTACGGCAATACCACATGTGTGGCACTTTTTTGCAGCCTAACTGCGCTAAGGGGCCCAAAGTCCAATGAGCACCTTTAGGCTTTACAGGGGTGCTTACAATTAGGCACCCCCCAAAATGCCAGGACAGTAAACACACCCCACAAATGACCCCATTTTGGAAAGTAGACACTTCAAGGTATTCAGAGAGGAGCATGGTGAGTCCGTGGCAGATTTCATTTTTTTTTGTCGCAAGTTAGCAGAAATGGAAACTTCTTTTTTTTTGTCACAAAGTGTCATTTTCCGCTAACTTGTGACAAAAAAAAAATCTTCTATGAACTCACCATGCCTCTCAGTGAATACTTTGGGATGTCTTCTTTCCAAAATGGGGTCATTTGGGGGGTATTTATACTATCCTGGAATTTTAGCACCTCATGAAACATGACAGATGCTCAGAAAAGTCAGAGATGCTTCAAAATGGGAAAATTAACTTTTGGCACCATAGTTTGTAAACGCTATAACTTTTCCCCAAACCAATAAATATACAGGATCTTCTCAAAAAATTAGCATATTGTGATAAAGTTCATTATTTTCTGTAATGTACTGATAAACATTAGACTTTCATATATTTTAGATTCATTACACACAACTGAAGTAGTTCAAGCCATTTATTGTTTTAATATTGATGATTTTGGCATACAGCTCATGAAAACTCAAAATTCCTATCTCAAAAAATTAGCATATTTCATCCGACCAATAAAAAGAAAAGTCAACCTTCAAATAATTATGTTCAGTTATGCACTCAATACTTGGTCGGGAATCCTTTTGCAGAAATGACTGCTTCAATGCGGCGTGGCATGGAGGCAATCAGCCTGTGGCACTGCTCAGGTGTTATGGAGGCCCAGGATGCTTCGATAGCGGCCTTAAGCTCATCCAGAGTGTTGGGTCTTGCGTCCCTCAACTTTCTCTTCACAATATCCCACAGATTCTCTATGGGGTTCAGGTCAGGAGAGTTGGCAGGCCAATTGAACACAGTAACGCCATGGTCAGTAAACCATTTACCAGTGGTTTTGGCACTGTGAGCAGGTGCCAGGTCGTGCTGAAAAATGAAATCTTCATCTCCATAAAGCTTTTCAGCAGATGGAAGCATGAACCCACTTTTGAACCAGAAACAGCGGCAGAAGCGCCTGACCTGGGCTACAGAGAAGCAGCACTGGACTGTTGCTCAGTGGTCCAAAGTACTTTTTTCGGATGATAACAACTTTTACATGTCATTCGGAAATCAAGGTGCCAGAGTCTGGAGGAAGACTGGGGAGAGGGAAATGCCAAAATGCCTGAAGTCCAGTGTCAAGTACCCACAGTCAGTGATGGTCTGGGGTGCCATGTCAGCTGCTGGTGTTGGTCCACTGTGTTTTATCAAGGGCAGGGTCAATGCAGCTAGCTATCAGGAGATCAGTTGTTATCATCCGAAAAAAGTACTTTGGACCACTGAGCAACAGTCCAGTGCTGCTTTTCTGTAGCCCAGGTCAGGCACTTCTGCCACTGTTTCTGGTTCAAAAGTGGGTCCATGCTTCCATCTGCTGAAAAGCTTTATGGAAATAAAGATTTCATTTTTCAGCACGACCTGGCACCTGCTCACAGTGCCAAAACCACTGGTAAATGGTTTACTGACCATGGTATTACTGTGCTCAATTGGCCTGCCAACTCTCCTGACCTGAACCCCATAGAGAATCTGTGGGATATTGTGAAGAGAAAGTTGAGAGACGCAAGACCCAACACTCTGGATGAGCTTAAGGCCGCTATCGAAGCATCCTGGGCCTCCATAACACCTGAGCAGTGCCACAGGCTGATTGCCTCCATGCCACGCCGCATTGAAGCAGTCATTTCTGCAAAAGGATTCCCGACCAAGTATTGAGTGCATAACTGAACATAATTATTTGAAGGTTGACCTTTTTTGTTTTAAAAACACTTTTCTTTTATTGGTCGGATGAAATATGCTAATTTTGTGAGATAGGAATTTTGGGTTTTCATGAGCTGTATGCCAAAATCATCAATATTAAAACAATAAAAGGCTTGAACTACTTCAGTTGTGTGTATTTGAATCGGAAATATATGAAAGTCTAATGTTTATCAGTACATTACAGAAAATAATGAACTTTATCACAATATGCTATTTTTTTGAGAAGATCCTGTACACAATGTTTTTTTTTTTTTATTATTTGGGACATGTAGCACAATACATTTGGACAAAAATGTATACAGAAATTTTACTTTATTTGAAAAATGTCAGCACAGAAAGTAAAAAAAAAAAATTTTTTGTCTTTTTTGATGAATAATATAAAAACTAAAACTCGCAGCAGCAATCAAATAGCACCAAAAGAAAGCTGTATTAGTGACAAGAAAAGGAGGTAAAATTCATTTAGGTGGTAGGTTGTATGACCGAGCAATAAACCGTGAAAGCTGCAGTGGTCTGAATGGAAAAAAAGGCTCTGGTCCTTAAGGGGCGAAAAGACTGTGGTCCTCAAGTGGTTAAAGAAAACCTTATTATTTTTTGTAATCATGTGACACAGGTTCTACCATAAGAAGCTCTTAGGCTGGTTCACATTTGACCTGAAACATAAATTTGCCTTCTCAAAACAGAAGGTTTTTACTATTTTTCATGTTAGTGTTGGCGTATGATGGCTCCCACAATGCATCACTGCTGAACATGCAAATTGCCCCTTTGTTGTCCATGAAAGCTAAACACACCTCCAGAACTGCTGGAATGCAATGATGTGTCAGCTTGTTCCAGCTTTCAGGGACAACAAATAGATGATTTGCATATTCAGCAGTGGTGCATTGTGGGATAGCTGAAATGCTCAATCCAACCTGAATAATTACAAATATCTTCTGTTTTGAGAAGGTAAGTTTCTGTTTAGCGTAGCATTTTAGTGAGAGGGCTTTTTAGTCCTTTTTAGCCCCTTACACACTCCTAGGAGTTCTGGGTCACCCTGAGCTTGCTGGGCAATGTGTAAATGTGAGCTGGAGTAACAGGAGGACAGTCACAGCGGATGTGATGTAACATGTGCTGTGACTTTCCATTGTTGTCGTTGCTATCTATGTCACTGCAATAGGCACAGCATACATCTCCAAACTAGTGATGGCTCACAAATGAACGATTGGGAACTAATCACAAACGTTTCCGCAAATGTTCACAAACCACATGGTGCGCGGGGGACAGTCAGAGTGTCAGACTCTAATCAGCTAAATAATCCAAATAAATCCAAAACACCTGCAAAGGGTTCCTATTTCCTATATTAGTTTCACCTAAGTTGAATTACTGAAATAAATGGACTTTCACCTGTACATTGTCATGTGTACATTGTACACCATGTGTTTATGAAATGATGGAGGGGATCTAGGTCTGCACTCTTCTGTACATGACATGAAAGTCTCCTCTTACCTGGTGATGTGAGGGGCGGCTGATTCTCCATCATGGTGTCCTTGTAGAGGTCCCTGTGTCCTTCTATATACTGCCACTCCTCCATGGAGAGATAAACAGCAGCATCCTGACACCTTATAGGAACCTGACACACACAATGATACAGTCACCACCCAGACACACCGCTTGCTGTTACTGGATAATGTCCCATAATTCCCAGCACTGCTCACCTCTCCTGTCAGCAGCTCCATCATCTTCCTGGTGATTTCCAGAATCTTCTGCTTGTTGTGTCTGTCAGATATCAGGGGTTGAAATGGGGGTACTGTGATGGTCACATGATCACCAGACTTTACTGGAGGAAAACTCTGTATAGAAAGACCAACAATAATGTCACATGATCTCTCAAAAACCTTTCTCATCTCTCCAGTCAGCTATGTGCAGGGCCGGGACAAGGTTCCCCAGCACTAGAGGCAGAGAGTGCAAAGTCCCCCCCCCCCCCCCCTCCAGTCCCACCAGTGTAGGTAGCAGATGTACCCACAGTATTAAAGGAAACCTCATTTATAAAAATATTTAAAACAAACCTTCCACTAAGGGAGGTTTATAAATTATTCCTCCTTGTGGGTTCTCCTTTGTCTCCATGAATGCGTTCATCTTGCAGATATTGTTGCCGCATGGCCGCAGTTTAAAGTGGCCAAGAGTCCAGCACATTGCTGATCACTGCTGCATGCTGGGAGAGGTAGTCAATGTCTCCACATCTCCCAGCATGCACCACCCTACATTCTGACTCTGTACGGAGGTGACATCTGCAAGATGGACACCTTCATAGATATGGGGATATGGAGTAGCCCCCCTGGGTAACGCTGACCCCCCCCCCCCCCCACACACACACACACACACACATTTTTATAAATGAGGTGCTTAGTTCCCTTTAAGTAGGTTGCCCCTCCCCCCAAGTAGAAGTAGCCATACGTGTCCCAGTATTAAGCATCCCCTCCCCATTTTATATAGCCAGATCAGCCCCAGTATAAACAGCCACATGCACAATGGACAAGCACCATCCACTATAGCGATTCAGCTGTTTAATTATACCCAGAATGTGCAGAATGGTGTAAAAATTACACGTCAAACCTAAAAAAAGCTGAGCCTCCCATCACTGCACCAAACTGAGATTAATCAATAGATGCAATCATTTATTAAACCATGAATTAGGGTTGCAACGGTATGAAAATTCACGGTATGATAACCGTCAAAAAAAATACCGCGGTATGACGGTATCACGGTATACGGTATTACACAATTATTCTCATTGCAATCACCCTTATAAAAAGCATCACATCAGCATCCTGCATATTTCCCCTGCTTCACTCAGCTAGTAGAGGCTCAGGTACAGCTGCATACATCTCTGCTGCCTGAGCTTGCATGATCTGTGGCTGAAAATCTTCAGCTATCTGCAGTGCAACAGGTTCTCTTTAAAAATTAGCTTATCTGCCGTGGTGGCAGTCAGGTCACAGGTGACACGCGGAGAGATCAAATTACAACATGTGCTCAGTTAGTTGGTGTACTTTCAAAATTAGCTTATCTGAGGCGGCAGTCAGTGGACACAGGGGAGAGATTAAATTACAATGTGTGCTGTGCTTTGTCACAGATGACAGGGCATTAGACAGGCTCTAAAACTCTTTAACCACATAACGACCGCCCCCAGCCGATGGGCGGCGGCAAAGTCTGGGCCCAAACGACCGCAATACGCCCATCGGCGGGGGCGGCTGCGGGAGTGGCTATGCGGCGATCGCGTCATTCGTGACGCGATCAGCCGCCGGGGACTGGCTCCGCCCCCCGTTCGCCGTAACCCGCCGGCCGTTCGGAAGCGCCGGCGGGTTACTGGCATCCGGATCGCCGCTGCAACAGTGTATAATAGGCTTTGTAATGTATACAAAGCCTATTATACTGGCTGCCTCCTGCCCTGGTGGTCCCAGTGTCCGAGGGACCACCAGGGCAGGCTGCAGCCACCCTAGTCTGCACCCAAGCACACTGATTTCCCCCCCCCCTGCCCCCTGATCGCCCACAGCACCCCTCAGACCCCCCCCTGCCCACCCCCCAGACCACTGTTTGCACCCAGTCACCCTCCTAATCACCCATCAATCACTCCCTGTCACTATCTGTCAACGCTATTTTTTTTTTAAGTCCCTAATCTGCCCCCTACTCCCTCCTGATCACCCCCCCACCCCTCAGATTCTCCCCAGACCCCCCCCAGACCCCCCCCCCCCCCGTGTACTGTATGCATCTATCCCCCCTGATCACCTGTCAATCACCTGTCAATCACCTGTCAATCACCCGTCAATCACCCCCTGTCACTGCCACCCATCAATCAGCCCCTGATCTGCCCCTTGCGGGCAATCTGATCACCCCCCCACACCAATAGATCGCCCGCAGATCCGACATCAGATCACCTCCCAAATCCATTGTTTACATCTATTCTCTCCTCTAAACACCCACTAATTACCCATCAATCACCCCCTATCACCACCTGTCACTGTTACCCATCAGATTAGACCCTAATCTGCCCCTTGCGGGCACCCAATCACCTGCCCACACGCTCAGATTGCCCTCAGACCCCCCCCTTATCAATTCGCCCGTGCAATATTTACATCTGTTCTCCCCTGTAATAACCCACTGATTACCTGTCAATCACCCATCAATCACCCCCTGTCACTGCCACCCATCAATCACCCCCTGTCACTGCCACCCATCAATCAGCCCCTAACCTGCCCCTTGCGGGCAATCTGATCACCCACCCACACCAATAGATCGCCCGCAGATCCGACATCAGATCACCTCCCAAATCCATTGTTTACATCTATTCTCTCCTCTAAACACCCACTAATTACCCATCAATCACCCCCTATCACCACCTGTCACTGTTACCCATCAGATTAGACCCTAATCTGCCCCTTGCGGGCACCCAATCACCTGCCCACACGCTCAGATTGCCCTCAGACCCCCCCCTTATCAATTCGCCCGTGCAATATTTACATCTGTTCTCCCCTGTAATAACCCACTGATTACCTGTCAATCACCCATCAATCACCCCCTGTCACTGCCACCCATCAATCACCCCCTGTCACTGCCACCCATCAATCAGCCCCTAACCTGCCCCTTGCGGGCAATCTGATCACCCACCCACACCAATAGATCGCCCGCAGATCCGACATCAGATCACCTCCCAAATCCATTGTTTACATCTATTCTCTCCTCTAAACACCCACTAATTACCCATCAATCACCCCCTATCACCACCTGTCACTGTTACCCATCAGATTAGACCCTAATCTGCCCCTTGCGGGCACCCAATCACCCGCCCACACCTCAGAACGCCCTCAGACCCCAGCCCTGATCACCTCGCCAGTGCATTGCTTGCATCTATTTCCCCCCTCTAATCACACCTTGAGACACCCATCAATCACCTCCTGTCACCCCCTAGCACACCTACCCATCAGATCAGGCCCTAATTTGCCCCGTGTGGGCTCCTGATCACTCGGCCAAACCCTCAGATCCCCCTCAGACCCCCTTCCGATCACCTCCCCAGTGCATTGATTGCATCTATTTTCCCCTCTAACCGCCCCCTGAGACACCCATCAATCACCTCCTGTCACCCCCCTAGCACTCCTATCCATCAGATCAGGCCCAATACATCCTGTCATCTAAGAGGCCACCCTGCTTATGACCGATTCCACAAAATTTGCCCCCTCATAGACCACCTGTCATCAAAATTTGCAGATGCTTATACCCCTGAACAGTCATTTTGAGAAATTTGGTTTCCAGACTACTCACAGTTTTGGGCCCGTAAAATGCCAGGGCAGTATAGGAACCCCACAAGTGACCCCATTTTAGAAAGAAGACACCCCAAGGTATTCTGTTAGGTGTATGATGAGTTCATAGAATATTTTATTTTTTGTCAAAAGTTAGCGGAAATTGGATTGTTATTGTTTTTTTCACAAAGTGTCATTTTTCACTAACTTGTGAGAAAAAATAAAATCTTCTATGAACTCACCATACCCCTAACGGAATACCTTGGGGTGTCTTCTTTCTAAAATGGGGTCACTTGTGGGGTTCCTATACTGCCCTGGCATTTTAGGGGCCCTAAACCGTGAGGAGTAGTCTAGAAAACAAATGCCTCAAAATGACCTGTGAATAGGACGTTGGGCCCCTTAGCGCACCTAGGCTGCAAAAAAGTGTCACACATGTGGTATCGCCATACTCAGGAGAAGTAGTATAATGTGTTTTGTGGTGTATTTTTACACATACCCATGCTGGGTGGGAGAAATCTCTCTGTAAATGGACAATTGTGTGTAAAAAAAATCAAAAATGTGTCATTTACAGAGATATTTCTCCCACCCAGCATGGTTATATGTAAAAATACACCACAAAACACATTATACTACTTCTTCTGAGTACGGCGATACCACATGTGTGACACTTTTTTGCAGCCTAACTGTGCTAAGGGGCCCAAAGTCCAATGAGTACCTTTAGGATTTCACAGGTCATTTTGAGACATTTGGGTTCAAGACTACTCCTCACGGTTTAGGGCCCCTAAAATGCCAGGGCAGTATAGGAACCCCACAAGTGACCCCATTTTAGAAAGAAGACACCCCAAGGTATTCTTTTAGGTGTATGATGAGTTCATAGAAGATTTTATTTTTTGTCACAAGTTAGCGGAAATTGATATGTATTGTTTTTTTTTTCACAAAGTGTCATTTTCCGCTAACTTGTGACAAAAAAAAAAATCTTCTATGAACTCACCATACTCCTAACAGAATACCTTGGGGTGTCTTCTTTCTAAAATGGGGTCACTTGTGGGGTTCCTATACTGCCCTGGCATTTTAGGGGCCCTAAACCGTGAGGAGTAGTCTAGAATCCAAATGCCTCAAAATGACCTGTGAATAGGACGTTAGGCCCCTTAGCGCACCTAGGTTGCAAAAAAGTGTCACACATGTGGTATCGCCGTACTCAGAAGAAGTAGTATAATGTGTTTTGGGGTGTATTTTTATACATACCCATGCTGGGTGGGAGAAATCTCTCTGTAAATGGACAATTGTGTGTAAAAAAAATCAAATAATTGTCATTTACAGAGATATTTCTCCCACCCAGCATGGGTATGTGTAAAAATACACCCCAAAACACATTATACTACTTCTCCTGAGTACGGCGGTACCACATGTGTGGCACTTTTTTGCACCCTAAGTGCGCTAAGGGGCCCAAAGTCCAATGAGTACCTTTAGGATTTCACAGGTCATTTTGCCACATTTGGTTTCAAGACTACTCCTCACGGTTTAGGGCCCCTAAAATGCCAGGGCAGTATAGGAACCCCACAAATGACTCCATTTTAGAAAGAAGACACCCCAAGGTATTCCGTTAGGAGAATGGCGAGTTCATAGAAGATTTTATTTTTTGTCACAAGTTAGCGGAAAATGACACTTTGTGAAAAAAAACAATTACAATCAATTTCCGCTAACTTGTGACAAAAAAAAAAAATCTTCTATGAACTCACCATACATCTAACGGAATACCTTGGGGTGTCTTCTTTCTAAAATGGGGTAATTTGTGGGGTTCCTATACTGTCCTGGCATTTTAGGGGCCCTAAACCGTGAGGAGTAGTCTTGAAACGAAATTTCTCAAAATGACCTGTGAAATCCTAAAGGTACTCATTGGACTTTGGGCCCCTTAGCGCAGTTAGGGTGCAAAAAAGTGCCACACATGTGGTATCGCCGTACTCAGGAGAAGTAGTATAATGTGTTTTGGGGTGTATTTTTCCACATACCCATGCTGAGTGGGAGAAATATCTCTATAAATAGACAATTGTGTGTAAAAAAAATAAAAAAATTGTCATTTACGGAGATATTTCTCCCACCCAGCATGTGTATGTGTAAAAATACACCCCAAAACACATTATACTACTTTTCCTGAGTACGGCAATACCACATGTGTGGCACTTTTTTGCGGCCTAACTGCGCTAAGGGGCCCAAAGTCCAATGAGCATCTTTAGGCTTTACAGGGGTGCTTACAATTAGGCACCCCCCAAATGCCAGGACAGTAAACACACCCCACAAATGACCCCATTCTGGAAAGTAGACACTTCAAGGTATTCAGAGAGGAGCATAGTGAGTCCGTGGCAGATTTCATTTTTTTTTGTCGCAAGTTAGAAGAAATGGAAACTTTTTTTTTTTTTTTTTTTTTGTCACAAACTGTCATTTTCCGCTAACTTGTGACAAAAAATAAAATCTTCTATGAACTCACCATGCCTCTCACTGAATACTTTGGGATGTCTTCTTTCCAAAATGGGGTCATTTGGGGGGTATTTGTACTATCCTGGAATTTTAGCCCCTCATGAAACATGACAGGTGCGCAGAAAAGTCAGAGATGCTTGAAAATGGGAAAATTCACTTTTGGCACCATAGTTTGTAAACGCTATAACTTTTACCCAATCCAATAAATATACACTGAATGTTTTTTTTTTTATCAAAGACATGTAGCAGAATAACTTTCGCGCTCAAATGTATAGGAAATTTTACTTTATTTGAAAAATGTCAGCACAGAAAGTTAAAAAAGTCATTTTTTTTGACAAAATTCATGTCTTTTTTGATGAATATAATAAAAAGTAAAACTCGCAGCAGCAATCAAATAGCATCAAAAGAAAGCTGTATTAGTGACAAGAAAAGGAGGTAAAATTCATTTAGGTGGTAGGTTGTATGACCGAGCAATAAACCGTGAAAGCTGCAGTGGTCTGAATGGAGAAAAAGGCTCTGGTCCTTAAGGGGCGAAAAGACTGTGGTCCCGAAGTGGTTAAAGAGAACCCGAGGCGCCATTTTTAAATCTTAATAAGACACAGAGGCATGTCCTGTGCACAATAACCTGCCTCTGTGTCATTGTGCTGCAGCTGCTTGCCCCTCCGGGAGGAAGCTAGCGGCGGGGGGAGCCTGTTGATGGATTGAAAAGCCGCAGGTAAATAGAAGGCTAGGGACAAGCAGATTGTTGTTAGCCTGGTGGTATTTTGCTGGGGGGGGGGGGGGGGGTGGAATCAGCTGCAGCACAATGACACAGACATACAGGACAAGTTTCTGTGTCCTATTAAGATTTGAAAATGCCGCCTCGGGTTCTCTTTAAATACATGCAGGGTGCAGAAATCTCTGTTCTCCTTCCCTCAGTCAGGTCACAAGTGACACGGGATAGATCAAATTATGTGTTCTGCTGGGCTCAGTCAGATGAGAGGGCAGGTTAAGTAAATACAGGGTGCAGTTCTAGGGTGTGTGTAGATGATCACATGTCATGTGGGGGGTTTCGGTAAACTGGGTATGGGAGAACATTGCGCTGAGTGCTGCTGGATGGGAATGTAGTGCCACTGAAAGCTATAAGGTGGGGAGGGAGATCTCACCCTGGGAGCTGTTGATGTGGGTAAGGGGTTCTTACTAGATGCCTCACACTGTGTGATGCTAGTGGACTGGGGGTAAACACTGGCTGCTGCTAATGGACAAGGGAGCATCTTCCTTTTGGGTGATATGGGGAGGGGGTCTCACACTGTGTGATGCTGATGGGGAGGTAATGGTGGACAGGGGAATCTCAGACTATGGTAGGAGAGGGAAAAAAAAATTATATACCTAGAGAGAGACCCAGGACTCTCTCCTCACAAGCACACATATAGAACAATATATAAGAACAATAAAGAGAGCTAAGTGCTTCCACTGGCTCTCACTACATTATGTCTGCAGTTTACACTGCAGCTGACTCCACAGACCGTATTCCATCCCTCTCCATGACCTGCATGCGACCCTCCACTATGCTGTAAATCACAGCTCACCACACTGCTCAGTCCCACTATCAGCTCCCCGTAGGACTCCAGCACGTGTTTCTTCACTGTGCTATCAATCAAAGCTCACCACACTGCTCCGTCCCGCTCTCAGCTCCATGTAGGACTCCAGCACGTGTTTCTTCACTGTGCGATCAATCACAGCCCGCCGCACTGCTTCGTCCCCGGTCCCCGCTTCAAGCGCTGAATTCCATATAAACTACTTAACATTCCTGCTCAGCTGGTCAGTGTTTGTGCACAGTCTCTGCATATCATGTCTCTACACAGCTCAGACAGCCATGAGCCTCTGCACTGTCTGCAGTTGCCGGCAAGCGCTATGGTCACGCCTCTTACCATACGCTGAGCCAATGAGTGCACGAACTTGCTGCCGGGAAGTGCGATATCTCGTGTGCAGAGACAGCCGGGCACTTGGCGGCAAACGAAGAGCGAAGCGGAAGTGGAAAAAAAACGGTATTTCGTGAATGTGCATGGTACGATTACCATGCACATTGAAACCGTGATATACCGTCATACCGGTATATCGCGGCAACCCTACCATGAATTATTAAAAACAATGAAACAAGCTGAAACATAATGGTGGGGTATATAATCAGTATCCTATTTAAAGAGACACTGAAGTTAAAAAAAAATTATGATATTATGATTTGTATGTGTAGTACAGCTAAGAAATAAAACATTAAGATCAGATACATCAGTCTAATTGTTTCCAGTACAGGAAGAGTTAAGAAACTCCAGTTGTTATCTCTATGCAAACAAGCCATTAACTCTCTGACTAAGTCTTAGTGGTGGAGAGGGCTGTTATCTGACTTTTATTATCTCAACTGTAAGTGAACTGTTTACTTTTTCTCTGCTAGAGGAGAGGTCATTACTTCACAGACTGCTCTGAAAAACTCATTTTGAATGCTGAGTGTTGTGTAATCTGCACATATTATAGATTGATGCAATGTTAGAAAAAACACTATATACCTGAAAATAAAAGTATGAGAATATTTTCTTTGCTGCTAATCTTCTAGTAATTATTCATAGTACACAACCAATTCACTATATCATATTTTTTTTTCGCTTCAGTGTCTCTTTAATAAAGCCCCCGTGTCCCTGTGTTTTACCTAGCGCGCATGCACAGCATATGGATGTGCTTAGAACAGCAGCGGACAGGTGCAGGGAGGCGTGCGCGCATGCACAGCCCGTGGACGTACTTGGGACAGCAGCGGAAAGGTGCAGGGAGGCGTGCGTGCATGCACAGCACGTGGACGTACTTGGGACAGCAGAGGACAGATGCAGGGAGGCGTGCGCGCATGCACAGCATGTGGACACGCTTGGGACAGCAGAGTACAGGTGTAGGGAGGCCAGCGCGCATGCACAGCACGTGGACATACTTGGGAGAGCAGAGGATAGGTGCAGAGAGGAGTGGGCGCATGCACAGCATGTGGACGTACTTGGGACAGCAGAGGACAGGTGGAGGGAGGCGTGCGCGCATGCACAGCAGGTGGACGTACTTGGGAGAGCAGAGGATAGGTGCAGGGAGGAGTGCGCGCATGCACAGCATGTGGACGTACTTGGGACAGCAGAGGACAGGTGCAGGGAGGCGTGCGCGCATGCACAGCACGTGGACGTACTTGGGACAGCAGAGGACAGGGGCAGGGAGGCGCGCGCACATGTGGACACGCTTGGGACAGCAGAGGACAGGTGTAGGGAGGCGTGCGCGCATGCACAGCACGGGGACGCGCTTGGGACAGCAGAGGACAGGTGCAGGAAGGTGTGCGCGCATGCACAGCACGTGGACGTACTTGGGACAGCAGAGGACAGGTGCAGGGAGGAGTGCGCGCATGCACAGCATGTGGACGTACTTGGGACAGCAGAGGACAGGTGCAGGGAGGTGTGCGCGCATGCACAGCACGTGGACGTACTTGGGACAGCAGAGGACAGGTGCAGGGAGACGCGCGCACATGCGCCACACGTGGACGTACTTGGGACAGCAGAGGACAGGTGCAGGGAGGCGTGCGTGTGCCCTCGGCATCCTGCACATGTTGTGGCATGCGTGTACAAGTCGTGTGGGCGCGTGCATGCACAGCACGTGGACGTACTTGGGACAGCAGAGGACAGATGCAGGGAGGCGTGCGCGCATGCACAGCATGTGGACACGCTTGGGACAGCAGAGTACAGGTGTAGGGAGGCCAGCGCGCATGCACAGCACGTGGACATACTTGGGAGAGCAGAGGATAGGTGCAGAGAGGAGTGGGCGCATGCACAGCATGTGGACGTACTTGGGACAGCAGAGGACAGGTGGAGGGAGGCGTGCGCGCATGCACAGCAGGTGGACGTACTTGGGAGAGCAGAGGATAGGTGCAGGGAGGAGTGCGCGCATGCACAGCATGTGGACGTACTTGGGACAGCAGAGGACAGGTGCAGGGAGGCGTGCGCGCATGCACAGCACGTGGACGTACTTGGGACAGCAGAGGACAGGTGCAGGGAGGCGCGCGCACATGTGGACACGCTTGGGACAGCAGAGGACAGGTGTAGGGAGGCGTGCGCGCATGCACAGCACGGGGACGCGCTTGGGACAGCAGAGGACAGGTGCAGGAAGGTGTGCGCGCATGCACAGCAGGTGGACGTACTTGGGAGAGCAGAGGATAGGTGCAGGGAGGAGTGCGCGCATGCACAGCATGTGGACGTACTTGGGACAGCAGAGGACAGGTGCAGGGAGGCGTGCGCGCATGCACAGCACGTGGACGTACTTGGGACAGCAGAGGACAGGTGCAGGGAGGCGCGCGCACATGTGGACACGCTTGGGACAGCAGAGGACAGGTGTAGGGAGGCGTGCGCGCATGCACAGCACGGGGACGCGCTTGGGACAGCAGAGGACAGGTGCAGGAAGGTGTGCGCGCATGCACAGCACGTGGACGTACTTGGGACAGCAGAGGACAGGTGCAGGGAGGAGTGCGCGCATGCACAGCATGTGGACGTACTTGGGACAGCAGAGGACAGGTGCAGGGAGGTGTGCGCGCATGCACAGCACGTGGACGTACTTGGGACAGCAGAGGACAGGTGCAGGGAGGAGTGCGCGCATGCACAGCATGTGGACGTACTTGGGACAGCAGAGGACAGGTGCAGGGAGGCGCGCGCACATGTGGACACGCTTGGGACAGCAGAGGACAGGTGTAGGGAGGCGTGCGCGCATGCACAGCACGGGGACGCGCTTGGGACAGCAGAGGACAGGTGCAGGAAGGTGTGCGCGCATGCACAGCAGGTGGACGTACTTGGGAGAGCAGAGGATAGGTGCAGGGAGGAGTGCGCGCATGCACAGCATGTGGACGTACTTGGGACAGCAGAGGACAGGTGCAGGGAGGCGTGCGCGCATGCACAGCACGTGGACGTACTTGGGACAGCAGAGGACAGGTGCAGGGAGGCGCGCGCACATGTGGACACGCTTGGGACAGCAGAGGACAGGTGTAGGGAGGCGTGCGCGCATGCACAGCACGGGGACGCGCTTGGGACAGCAGAGGACAGGTGCAGGAAGGTGTGCGCGCATGCACAGCACGTGGACGTACTTGGGACAGCAGAGGACAGGTGCAGGGAGGAGTGCGCGCATGCACAGCATGTGGACGTACTTGGGACAGCAGAGGACAGGTGCAGGGAGGTGTGCGCGCATGCACAGCACGTGGACGTACTTGGGACAGCAGAGGACAGGTGCAGGGAGACGCGCGCACATGCGCCGCACGTGGACGTACTTGGGACAGCAGAGGACAGGTGCAGGGAGGCGTGCGTGTGCCCTCGGCATCCTCCACATGTTGTGGCATGCGTGTACAAGTCGTGTGGGCGCGTTGCAGCCATTGCACGCGGGGTGTAAGGCACATGTGTATGAGGGTAAGGCATGAGTGTGTGTGCATGTATTATACATACATACATATATACTAGCTGGTCACCCGGCGTTGCCTGGGTATGTATTTGACTAGTGTTGGCTCCACCCACTTTTTCTAATCCAGACACACAAACACTCAACTAGTTTATGAGCTTTGCGGTCTTTGTCATCAATAATTTACATTGAAATGAAACAAATCTGATTGGCGTGGCTCCACCCCCTTTTCTGAATTTGAACCCCAGTCACCCAATGACCAACTGTACCAGGTTTGAGGCTTGTGCCATTAACAGTGCAAGAATGGCAGCAATGTAAATATTCTCCTTGAAAATCAATAGGTACTTTTGATTGGCTTTTGTAGGCTCCACCCACTTTTCTGAATATTAATCCCAGTGACCAACGGTGCAAAGTCTGAGAACCCTACCATTAACAGTGTAAGAATGGCTGCAGTTTACATTTTCCCAGTATGCAAATTTATCTATGGCCAGATTGGAGGAAAACTTCCTTTCAACTTGTGAAATTAAACCATGGGCTTACTTCAGATTTATAGGCGATATCCTATTCATTTGGACAGCATCACAGGAAGAATTAATCAAATTCCACAAAAACTTCTCAGAATACCACAAGAACATCAAGTTAACTCTCAACTTTTCATCTTCCCATCAGGGTTGCTCAGCAGGACCCCGAATGCGAAGTTCCCCCGAAAAATTCGGGTGTTTTTTGGGTTTGCCGCATGCGAACCCAAACCAGAATGTTGCGATCCGAGCCGAACCCGAATACGAAGCCTGCCGAATGTGCGCGCTCGAATTCGGCCGGATGGAGCTGTGGATTCGGCTTCGGGGATGACGTGATTGGGCCAATCAGAAGTCCTCCTGCCGAGGACCTGGCAACCCTAGCAACCAATCAGAGGAGGGGAGCCTGGCCCTCCCCTCCTGTATATAAGGCGGCGGCCATGTTGCGGAGCCACGCACTTGTGTGACTGCTGCTGGTACTGAGAGATTCTCCAGTGCTGTGCTGTGTCTGAGCAAGTGCTTTTCACTGCTAAAGCTAGCGTTTTGCTTCCTAAACACCTCCTAAATACATTTATTGTTGTCTTATATAGTTAGCTAGTATTTTGATTGTTTTTAGTCAGCTAGTGTATAGTGGATACTGTGCTAGGCTAGTGTTAGTCTGTGTGCAGGCTAGGGCCTGCTAGCCTAGGTAGCCTTAGCCTACTACTAGCTTAGGTAGGTTAGGGATTCTAGTTAGTTGTGTACTAGTAGTACTACTTTAGTTAATTATTACTGCTGTACTCTGTTACTTTATTAGTTTCAGTACTGTGTTAGTTAGTTACTGACTGTGACAGGCCACCAAAGTAAGAATTCTTGCCATGAGACCATTAAGTTCACGTTGGAGTTTCATCCTTGTAAATTACATTTTTTAGATGTGGATATTGTTTTTGATGGTAGTGGTTTCCATACAGACTTGTTTAGAAAATCTACGGATCGTAATAACGCTCTCATGTCTACTAGCTGTCATCCCCGACCCTTACTTAGGGGCCTACCAAAAAGTCAGTTTATTCGAGCTAGACGAATCACTTCAAATGACGAGACCTATCATAAACAGGCTGATAGATTAGTGGAGAATTTTGTAGCAAGAGGATACAGGAGAGAGGAAGTAAAGGAAACAGCTAATACAGTAGCAGGACTAGATAGAAAAAGTCTGAGACAAAGGACACAAAGGGAGGATACTGAAAGAGGAGTCCAGTTTATTTCAACATATGAGAATCATGTGCAATTGGTGAAAAAAACTGTATTAAGTAATTGGTCATTGATAGAAGCCGATCCCCTGTTATCTAAGGTATTTTATTCCCCTCCCAGTTTTGTGTATAGAAAGGGTAAGAGTATTAAGCATAGACTAGTGAGAGCTGATCTAAAAACCAATCCAAAGCAAGGGTCTACATTTTTGTCAAAAAAGATGAGTACGTTCCCATGTCTAAGCTGCCAGAACTGTAACAGCATCATAAGGGGAGACTGTGTGGCCCATCCCAGTAAGGGCACAAAGATTAAAATTAATGGACATTTTTCATGCCTTACACCAAATGTAGTTTGTTTATTGAAATGCCCTTGTGGGATGGGCTACGTAGGTCAAACCTCTAGACCAATTAGAGTGAGGTTAAATGAGCATCGCAGCAATATTAGGCTATACAGGAAATATGTTAATGATCCTGAAAAGAGTTTTGATTCCTCCCTAGGTAGACACTTTTATGAATCTGGTCATATGGTGGGTGATCTACGCTGGTGTATACTGGAGAAGGTGACAGCAGGAGAGGGAACAGACAATGAGACTATCCTTCTTCAAAGGGAAAGCAGATGGATTAGTAAATTGAGTACAATGGTTCCAAATGGACTTAATGAAGAATTCAGTTTAAGGTGCTTTTTATGAATCTGTTTGTGAATCTTAATGTCTAAGTGCACTATCCCTTTAAGTCTTTCGAATTAAGCTAGTAACCACCCCTAAAGGGTGTGTTTTATGGGAAAGTTTGTGATTTATACGTAAGCTACGCTCAGTTTGTTGTAACACTTGATAAAGGCCGCTGGCCGAAACGTCGTGTGTGTATATTTTTGTACTATGGTATAAATAAATTATAGCATTTTTTGCATAAAATCCAGGTGGAGATTCGGTCACTTTTTTTCTTACTTTGGTTGCATATGCACACCCATGGGATCCGGGTGTGGACTGGTAGACTCCCTGGTGAATGAAAATGTTGCAGTGTGAGCAGCGTGGCAGCTTTTTCTTGTAGCTGTGACAGGCCACCACCAGCATCCGTTGTGAGTGACCTGACCTGTGACTGTCTGTCACCTGCCCGAGCCTATTGATTGATTGCGTCTGACCGTGCGTGACCGATTGTTGTAATTGTCACCGCCTGTCTGCCGCACGACTTACTTGTAGCGTAGTACGCTAGGTGTTTCTTAGTTACCTGCGTGCGTGCATACTACTAGTGTCTACTACTATACTACTAGTGTACTAGTACCCGTTCACATATATTTTTTTCACTTTTACTGTGTGATTTTATTATCATCCGTAGTGTGTGTAATAAATAAGAGTTACAACACATACAGGCCACCACCAGCATCCGTTGTGAGTGACCTGTGTCTGTCGCCTGCCCGAGCGTATTGATTGATTGCGTCTGACCGTGTGTGACCGTTTTTAATCGTCACCGACTGTCTGCCGCACGACTTACTTGTAGCGTAGTACGCTAGGTGTTTCTTAGCTACCTGCGTGCGTACTACTACTGCCTACTACTACTACTACTACTACTACTAGTCACCACCAAGTCACCACCAACACAGACTTTATTAAAGTTTACACCCTTTCCCGCCCTCTTCTACTTATTTTTTTTTTTTTACTGTATTTGTATAGTGCACAATGACTGGCAGAGGTAGAGGGCGAGGCACCACCAAGAGAGGCAGCGCCATTGCAGGAGCCACTGCCAGCAGCAGCAGGTCTGGGACTGGTCCGCCGCCAGCCACTGACCAGAGGGAGGAGGGAGCAGAGGCGCAACAGCAGCGTGTTGCGCCCATCTTTGAGACGGGTCGTCGCCCACGGCCCATTGGGGAGAGTCAGGTGCAGGCTGTGGTGGAAATGATGGCGGGGCAGGAAGCCACCTTTTCCAGCCAGGCCTCCAGCACCAGCGAGACTAGTGCCACCAGCACTCCTGTCCGCAGCAGGCCTCCACCAGCGCTTGAGGCCATGGTCACGGTGACCCCATCGACCAGCCTGCCCTCAATGAGCACACTCTTCTCCCCTGAGACTGTGACCATGTACAGGGATGTTTTGGAGAAGTATGAGTTGGAGATGATGGGGCCATCCAAGGAGGAGGAGTTTGAGGTGTAGAAGTTTGTTGTTGGCGCTGAGGAGGAGGGGCGTGATGCAGGGGATGTTGGAGTAGAGGAGTTGGTTGAGTCGGGCTCACAGGATTTGTTTGGGGTTGATGATGATGACTTGATAGATCCTCCCTATGTGCCACCAGTACCACCAGCACAGTTGGTTGAAGGCAGCTCGTCATCGGAGGAGGAGGCGTCTCTGGCGCAGAGGCGCGGCAGCAGCAAGGCGGCCAGCACAGGGCATGGAAGGCAGGAGCCACAGCCTGCTGCTTCAGTCGCTACCACCACCCGCAGCAAACCTCTAACCACAACCAAAAAGGCACAATCCTCCAAGGGCACCCAAAAACCCCAGCCCTCAAGCTCAAAGAGCAAGTTGAAGTCCCCAGTCTGGCGATACTTCACCAAGTGCCCAGTGGACCCGACCCGTGCATTTTGCAACAGTTGCAATCTCAGTCTCAGCAGAGGTCGCGATATCCACAAATTAAGTACCTCGTGCCTGCAGACCCACTTACAGAGCAGACATTTTGAGGACTTTAATGAGTTGGAGAAGCTTATGCAAAGTGGTGCAGGCAGTGGTCAGAGCCAGACAGCCACCGCACAGATTTCAGCAGCAGCAGCAGCCGACCCTCCTGCCCATCCAGCAGCAGCAGCAGCCCCTCCTGCCCATCCAGCAGCAGCAGCAGCCCCTCCTGCCCATCCAGCAGCAGCAGCAGCAGCAGGAGCACAGCAGCAACTCACTCCCAGCCCCCCCCCCACCCCACTGGGCAGCCAGTCCTCAGTGGCCTCATCAGCTCCCTCCACAGTGGCCTCCTCATCCTCCCGTGCAGGCAAACAAGCTATCCCAACAATATCCTGCACCCAAACTATCTGTTTTGTGCACCCTATTGGGGGAGCCAGTGGGGAATATGTTATCCTAGAATGCAAAATCGATACACCACTGTCTACTATACAAATACACTTTATTTTCCATTGCTAATACAAAACCCCTCACAACCCATTAAAAAGCAGATCTGCGGAGTTCTTCCTAAGCTGACTAACAGCCGGCTGTGTCACCCATTCCAGACTCACTCCACCACCGCATTCACACATATGAGGAAGTCCACATACTCCCGGGAGTAACACACACTAGGCCACCACACTGGCAGCGCACTTTTGTGCTCCAAGATTTCGGAATTCCCTCCTGTGGTAGCAGTTTTTCTAAAATGTCACTTGCAGGGACAGCTCCCCTCCCGCCGGCAGGCCATGTCATGAGCTTGTTAGTAAGCGCTATAGGTATAGGTGGGCATAAGCATTAGTTCATGCATTGCGTAGCAATCTGTGGGGTCTGCCACTGCGGGCTTTCACCATCCCTCCGTGCGCAGAGCCGTGCAGGCAAACGCCGCCAGACCCTGCTCAGTGAAGCATTCCCCGGTGTGACCAAGGTGCTGCCTCCCACCCACAGGAGCATCCGGTTGCTGAACGGGTTGCTTGCCCGGGCCATGTGCTCCCATCTCCTGCCATATTCCTTTGTGCAGGAGAGGAGTGACATCAGAGTGCTGCTGCAGGTTGGGATCCCGGAGTGGCAAGTCCCCAGCCGCCACTATTTCTCCCGCAGGGCGAACCCAGCACTGCACCGCTCTGCCATGGAGAACGTGGGCCGCGCGCTGGATCACTCTGTCAGTGCGCGGATCCACATAACCATGGATTCCTGGAGCAGCCGGTTTGGGTCAGAGCGCTATCTGTCCTTTATGGCCCACTGGGTCAGCCTGGTGGAAAGAATGAGCGAGGAAGCAGCAGCACCAGTCGCCCACTACGTGGTGCCACCGCGTGGGGTCAGGGGAGAAGCAGCAGCTCCCACCGCCAAGCGATCCCGCCTCTCCAGCAGCGTGAAGGCCCGCCACTGCCAAGCGCTGCTGGAGATGAAAAGCCTGGGGAAGAACTCCTTGACGGCATCCAACGTGCTCCGGTACCTCAGGGAACAGGAGAGGACGTGGCTGACCCCCAGAGACCTCACTGTGGGATTGGTGGTGTCCGACAATGCCGCCAACCTGCTGTCTGCCATCAGCAGGGGAGACTTGCTCCACGTCCCTTGCTTGGCCCACGTCCTGAACCTGATGGTGCAAAAGTTCATGCGCACCTACCTGGGGATGGAGGAGCTGTTAGAAGCGGCGCGGAAAATTGTGTGCACTTTCCGCTGCTCAGCAGCTGCCGCAGCAAGACTGGCAGACATCCAGTAGCAGGAGGGCCTGCCACGACACCGCCTTATCATAGATGTGCCAACTCGCTGGAACTCCACCCTGGCGAGGTTGGAGCGGCTGGTTGAGCAGAGGAGGGCTGTCAACCGGTACATCTATGATGCCACTGTCGCCGGCACCGGCAGCAGAAGCTGCACCACACTCCAGCTCCTCACCAACGCGCAATGGGGGCAGATGCAGCAGGTCTGCTTGGTGTTGGCTCCCTTCCTGCAGGGAACCAACCTGGTGAGTGAACAACGGGCATCCCTCTGCCAGTGGGTGCCCTTTGTTTGTCTGCTGGACAGGGCACTTGGCGATTTGGTGGATTTGGAAGAGGAGGCCCTGAAGCAGCTGGAACAGCAGCCGCTTGCGCAGTCCACTGCTCTGCAGGTATTTGAGTCCCTGGAGGAGGAGGAGGAGTTGGAGGTGCTGGACGTTGCTGCTGGGGAGGAACATCGGAGCGCAGCAGCAGTGGTGCGAGGGTGGAGAGAGGAGGAAGAGTCTCAGGGGCAAGAGGAGGAGGAGGAGGACGCTGACCCTGATGTCTCTGTTAGACGGTCCACCCTGTTCCCCATGGCAGCGCACATGCTGCGCTGCCTGCGCACAAACCCCAGGGTCAAGCGGATGCAAGCGAGGGAGGACGCCTGCATCAGCATGATCCTGGACCCACGGCTGAGGTGGGATCAGTTTCTGCCTGCCAGAGACCGTGAGCAGCGAGCAAGGGAGTTGCAGGAGATCCTTCCCCCCGCCTTCCACTCCCTCTGTCCCTGTCCAGCAGCCAGCAGCAGGTGCCTGCGGCCAGCAGCAGCGTCAGGCGCCCAGGAGACCTGCTGTCATTAACGCAGGCGTTCTACATGAAGGTACAGCAGCCGAGAGAGGAGGTGCGGGCAGCAGCCACCTTCAGTGAGAGTCACAGCATGGGGTCCTTCATTGGGCTTGACACCGGCAGCGAAGAGCCTGTGGACCCCATGGAGTACTGGGTGGAGCGCTTGCACATCTGGAGGGAGCTTGCGCACTACGCCCTGGAGGTATTGTCTTGCCCCCCTTCCAGCGTGCTGTCTGAGAGGTGCTTCAGTGCGGCCGGTGGCGTGGTCACCGAGAAGCGCTCTCGTCTGTCCACAGAGGGCGTGGACAGACTGACATTTTTGAAGATAAACCAGGCCTGGATAGAAGGCACGTTCCTGGCACCTGTTGTCGGCGAAAGGAGGACATGAGGTGCCTGCCTGGGAATTACAATACATTGCCTGCTGCCTGCCATACGTGACAATGACTCCTCCTCCTCCTGCTGGCCTGCTGCATTGATTTACCTATGAATTTATTTATGTATTTATTGTATTTCTACCTGACTCCTGCTGCTGCTGCTGGCCTGCTGCATTGATTTACGGTTACCTATGAATTTATTTATGTATTTATTGTATTTCTACCGGACTCCTCCTGCTGCTGCTGGCCTGCTGCATTGATTTACCTATGAATTTATTTATGTATTTATTGTATTTCTACCGGACTCCTCCTGCTGCTGCTGGCCTGCTGCATTGATTTACCTATGAATTTAATTATGTATTTATAAAGCGGCAACATATTACACCGCGCTCATTTTCATCCTGCTGCTGTCAGTGGTCCCACCGCCAGAGTCCACACTATGCATTGCCTGCTGTCAGTGCCACACGTCACTCCACCTCCTCCTCCTGCTGCTGTTGTATTTATCCTGCTGCTGTCAGTGGTCCCACCGCCAGGGTCCACACTATGCATTGCCTTCTGCCAGTGCCACACGCCACTCCTCCTCCTACTGCTGCTGTTGTATTTATCCTGCTGCTGTCAGTGGTCCCACCGCCAGGGTCCTCACTATGCATTGCCTGCTTTCAGTGCCACACGTCACTCCACCTCGTCCTCCTGCTGCATTTATCCTGCTGCTGTCAGTGGTCCCACCGCCAGGGTCCACACTATGCATTGCCTGCTGCCAGTGCCACACGCCACTCCTCCTCCTCCTCCTGCTGCTGTTGTATTTATCCTGCTGCTGTCAGTGGTCCCACCGCCAGAGTCCACACTATGCATTGCCTGCTGTCAGTGCCACACGTCACTCCACCTCCTCCTCCTGCTGCTGTTGTATTTATCCTGCTGCTGTCAGTGGTCCCACCGCCAGAGTCCACACTATGCATTGCCTTCTGCCAGTGCCACACGCCACTCCTCCTCCTACTGCTGCTGTTGTATTTATCCTGCTGCTGTCAGTGGTCCCACCGCCAGGGTCCACACTATGCATTGCCTGCTGTCAGTGCCACACGTCACTCCACCTCCTCCTCCTGCTGCTGTTGTATTTATCCTGCTGCTGTCAGTGGTCCCACCACCAGAGTACACACTATGCATTGCCTGCTGCCAGTGCCACACGTCACTCCTCCTCCTCCTGCTGCTGTTGTATTTATCCTGCTGCTGTCAGTGGTCCCACCGCCAGAGTCCACACTATGCATTGCCTGCTGTCAGTGCCACACGTCACTCCACCTCCTCCTCCTGCTGCTGTTGTATTTATCCTCCTGCTGTCAGTGGTCCCACCACCAGGGTCAACACAATACATTGCCTGCTGCAAGTGCCACACGTCACTTCTCCTCCTGCTGCTGCTGTATTTATCCTCCTGCTGCTGTATTTATCCTCCTGCTGACTCAGACAGGAAGTGACTACAGTGTGATCCTCACTGATAAGAAATTCCAACAATAAAACACTTTCCTAGCAGAAAATGGCTTCTGAGAGTAAGAAAGAGATAAAAAGGGGAAAATCTTATCAGTGAAGGTCACACTGTAGTCACTTCCTGTCTGAGTCAGGCTGAGTCAGCCACTTACATACCTGATATTTAACGCTTTCGGGCAGAGAAAGAAAAAAAAGGAACACAGCATAGTTATTTGTGTGCTAGGCACTGTACATACACATGCCTATCTCATCATGTCAAATGTCAGTTCGAGAATCCTTTAAGGGTAACTTCAAAAATGAATACGCAAGAAAGATTTCTGAGTACAAATTTATGAAAATGTTCAAGACATTAACAGAAGGGTTAAATTGTGGAACGGGATTCATGACTCCTTATGTAACATGATTGACTTGGCTTCATGATCTTCAGAAACCTGCTAGATTTCATGTTTGCTTGCATGAGCTCACTGGCTCCAGCCTACTGATCACCTGATATCTAACTGCTAAACAGCAACCAGCACAACTGCCATCTTCGTGTTTGCTATTTACCTGCATCAGTGTTTTACTACAGCTAACATCTGGAAATATGCCTGAAGAAGGGGACTAGATCCCAGAAAGCTTGCATTATTTAATTTTAATTATTTAATTTTAATCGGTTAGCCATTAAAAGGTATTACTTTTACAAGACTTTGTTTTTTTCTACCTACATATATTGTTTGGCTAACACGGTACAGAAACATTTTTATATTTTCCCAGTAAAATTTGTATTTGTCTGCGCCCACTTTTTGGTTATGGGGATAAAAAGTACCCTATACGTTATTCTGGGTAATGTACTAGGTGTGTGCCAAGTTTCATTCGAATCTCCTCAGACATTTTTGCATGTAGGATATAGATACATACATACACATACATACATACATATATATAGTGAGCAGATCAAAAGGAAAAAACACTGTGCACTAAAAAAGAAAAAAAAAAAGGAAAAAATAAATAAGTGTAAGGAACAGAGCAACAGGAAGTGAGGAAGTTTCCTGCCAACCAAGGAAGGAAAGCTGTAACAAAGAGTGCTGTAGTGACACCAGTGAGAGATAGGAGTCCTACCAGGAGAGATCAGCGGGGGCAGCGTATGTAGACTTCTTTCCCCTCTCCTGGTAGGACTCCTATCTCTTACTACAGCACTCTTTGTCACAGCTTCCCTTCCTTGGTTGGCAGTATGCACTTCCTCACTAATTTGTCACTTTTACCATGGAGAGCGACCACACCCAGGTCCAGCTGGACCACCCCGAGTGGAGGCGGGTTTGTTCTCTCCACCTGCTTCCTGTGGTTGGTTGCCCTTCTGCAACCCGCCTTTGTGAGTAGTACAATTACCTTACCTGTTGGTATCTCGTATATGAAAACATATTGCACTATTGGGCTCCTGATTTTTTTTGTCTCCTGTGTCTTTTCCTCTAGGGTGCTGAGACACCCCTACTACTCTAGATAGCCAGAGAAGCCGCCAGTATTAGGCGGTGCCCCTACCCAAGTTAGACAGCCAGATTAGCTTCCCAGTATATCGCAGCCCCCTCCTCTGATTAGCTAGCCAAATGTCTCCCCAGTATTAGGTAGGTCTCTCCCAAAGTTAAGAAAGCCAGATCGGCCCCCAGTATATGGTAGCCCCCTCCCCAGTTAAACTAGCCAGGCGTGCTTTTGGTGTTAGGCTGTCGCCCCCCCCCCCCCCCAAGTTAGATAGCTATAAATGCCCCCACTATTAGGCAGCACCCTCCCCAAGTTAGATAGCCAGATGTGCCCTCCAGTATTGGGTAACCCCCCCACCCCAGTTTAGATAGCCAGATCAGCCCCCCAGTATTAGGTAGCCCCCACCCAAGTTTAGCTAGCCAAATATGTCCGCACTATTAGGTAGCCCCTATCCCCAGTATAGATAGCCAGATCAGACTCCCAGTATTAGGTAGCTCCCTGCCCAGTCTAATAAGCCAGATACGCCCCCAGTATTAAGAAGCCTTCTCCCCAATGTTAGATAGCCAGATCAGCACCAAGTATTAGGCAGCCCCCATCCCCAGTTTATCTAGCCAGCCACTTCCAGTCTCAGGACAGGGTGCTCATCTATGGGGACCTCAATGCTAGAACAGGCACAGAGAAGGACTACCTGACCTCTGATGGAAACACATACACACTTGGAGGAGAGAGCTATTACCAGGAATTAATGCAGACACCAAGAAATAGCTATGACAACACAGTAAACTAAAGTGGGAAAACCCTTTTGAACCTGTGCCAGAGCCTCAGCCTTTACTTCATGAATGGGCGAGCCAGGGGTGACTCTCTTGGGAGATTTACTAT
This sequence comes from Hyperolius riggenbachi, assembly GCF_040937935.1. Taxonomy (NCBI): domain Eukaryota; kingdom Metazoa; phylum Chordata; class Amphibia; order Anura; family Hyperoliidae; genus Hyperolius; species Hyperolius riggenbachi. The sequence goes on from NC_090655.1 coordinate 254,017,427, forward strand.
GAACTCCCACGTGGGCAGCAGTGTGGTAGACTATGCCATCCCAGACACGGACCACATAAACATCAATGCCCTCAGTCACCTCTGAAACATACCTGTCAGACCACAACCAAATACTACTGTACCTGAAATCCACTGATAAGCCAACCACACAACAGCCTGGCCAGACCGGTCTCTACAAGCTGCCACCGTCCTTCAAATGGACCAAACAGTCTGCCACAGAATACACTAACATGGCCAACACAGCCAAAATCCAAGAACTGCTGACATCTTTCATAACAACACAATTCACATAACCTGATTAATATTTAGAAAACACAAAAATAATTCCTATCTGGAGTGTGTACATTATAAAATATAACTTTTATTAATATAATTAAAATGAGTTAATATGCCTAATTGGCCTAATTGACCTAACTTACAAAATCAATGACCAGATATTAATCATTTGTAAACATACATCTGATCAACCTATTCCTCACTAAGATTGCTAAAGTGCTATAAAGAAACCCCCCACCACCAATCCGACATGTTTCAGCTCCCCATTTGGAGCCGTCGTCAGGGAAGAAGTTGCTAAGTGCTAGGGTGCAAGGTGCATATCTTATAAATTAACAATCACAACATATAGAAAACAATAAATGAGAGCTGTGCTCTCTAGCTCAGTCAGGCATCAAGTGAGCTCCATCTGAAGGCTGTCTTATATACTCTCCCTTGTGGGAGTGTCATGCAAATTTAATCCTTCCCCACAGAGGTTAGCACTTAGCAACTTATTCCCTGACGACGGCTCCAAATGGGGAGCTGAAACATGTCGGATTGGTGGTGGGGGGTTTCTTTATAGCACTTTAGCAATCTTAGTGAGGAATAGGTTGATCAGATGTATGTTTACAAATGATTAATATCTGGTCATTGATTTTGTAACCTACCTCAGTTAGGTCAATTAGGCATATTAACTCATTTTAATTATATTAATAAAAGTTATATTTTATAATGTACACACTCCAGATAGGAATTATTTTTGTGTTTTCTATCTTTCATACCAACTCATATGAACCAAACCAATATGGTGTCAGCCATGCAGTGAAGGACTTCAGTAACATCTTATATACTGTGGCAGTACTAGCTGGCCTCAAGCAGACCAACATCAAGAGACCCACCAATAAACAGTCACAAAATTGTTTTGACAGTGAATGCAAGGCTCTACATAATTCTCTAAGGACAGCCTGTAAACAAAAGCACAGAGACCCCAACAACCGAGACCTAAGGGAAGCCCACGACCACCTAAAGAGGCAATACAAAGACACCCTCAGATGAATAAACCTAAGCCACATCTCCCACAAACTCCAACAGCTGGAGGACTCCCTCCAGACCAAACTCATTCTGGGAGACCTGGAACCATATCGGCAAAAAGCCCAAGAAAAGCCCATATCCAAAATGGCCACATCTGGCTCCACTACTTCAGGCACCTCTACAAAGACATCCCAGAAAATGCTCAATCCCTGGAAGAGAAACAAACAGCCACAAAACTGAAGGACATGGAGGAGACAATCAAGGACTTCCAGAACCCTCTGGATACACCAATCACAGTGCAGGAAATAAGAGAAAGAATAAAGCTGATAAAATGTAAGAAGGCCAGTGGTACTGATGGCATCCGGCCAGAGATGAGGAAATACAGCCCCCCCCAGACATACATGAGGCACTCACAGGACTATTCAGCCTCATCCTGAGTGCGGCTCCTTTCCCCAGGCCTGGAGCGAGGGCCTCATAACACCCATCCACAAGCATGGGGACCGATATGATCCGGCTACCTACAGAGCAATCTGTATCAGGAGCACACTGGGGAAAATGTTTACATTGGACCTGAACTCAGAACTTCCTCTCCGCTCTAAAAGGTATGCAACAGTATAATAACCTCTAAAGAAAAAAAACTTTCTTTGTTACAACTGATACAAATCCTGCAACAAATCTGTAGTGTCTACTTCCTGCTTTCATGGAAGCAGACATAGGGTTAACATCCTGTGTTTACAAATTAGCAACTCCGCCATGGCAGAGGAGATTCCAGAGCTTATACAGCTGCAGAGATCAAATTACAGGGGGCATTTCTCTATGTTTTCCTTCTGTTCTGTCCAAGAGTTCAGGTCTACTTTAACAGCATCATTAATAAAAGGATCCTCTCCTTCCCCACAGAGTCGGATGTACTCAGCAAAACCCGAGCCAGGAACATGCCAAACCAGCGACCACATCTACACACTGCACAGCCTCACCAAGGCCCATGTCAGCAGGTCATGCAGGAAAATATATGCTGCTAATATATATAAATATAAGGCATTAGACTCTGTGTGGCACCCGGGCCTTTTCCTAACACTCCTAGAGAGCGGAATAAGAGTTCATATACCGGGAGCCAATGCAGTGTGAAAGTGGGCGGGAAGAGAAGCGCGTTCTTCAAGCAGCGTCGAGGAGGCAGGCAGGGCTGCAGTCTGAGAGCACTGCTCTTTAACATACAGTACAATCTACTGTATGTTAGAATTCTTCTGTATACATCAACCAACTGGCTGTAGCCCTGGAGTCCTCCCCAGCACCAGGCCCCCTCCTGCATGAATATGAGGTGAAGTTCCTGCTGTATGCAGATGACCGCCTGCTGCTCTCCCCAATAGAGAAGGGCCTATAGGATAGCCTGGCAGTACTGGAGAGTTTCTGCACCACATGGACACTGCCCAGCAACCTAAAAAGATGGCAAAAGTAAAGATGTTCCAGAGGAAGAGTCTAAATAAAACATCCACCACCTCATTTACATGAAATGGCTCTACACTGGTGGCCACCAACAGTTACACCTACCTGGGGCTGGAGATTAACTAATCGGGGAGCTTTAGGCCAGCAGTAAACGGCCTGTTTTGCCTCACAGGAAGGGTTTTTAAAACCCTCTAACTTCGCTCACCACCGTAGTGGGTAAAATGAATTGCAGCAAAACATGATGAAAGGTTCAATAGTAATATTTATTGAGCTACAATCCTGTTATAATAATTATCTAGGCTTGCAGAATCATAGTTACATTGTATTTGAGTAACTAGTGAACATCAATATTATTTCTTACGAAGTATTGCAGCATCACCCAGAGAAGATCGGGGGACCTCAGCGACCTCGGAGGGGAAATACTTGGCTACACCAACAGACGGCATGTCTGCTTGTCCTTCGAAAGCCCCCAACACGAAAGCATTTTCCCTCCTTTATATAGACAGAATTCAATGTCTGCGCAGGCGCAGAACATGTTTCATCCATGCACCTGTGCAGATAAGGGTGCGTGACCGCCATGTGCTTGTTTCATTGCAGACAAGGTACATGACTGCGTGATCACAACATGCTTTAGAAGCGTCATAGAACACGTCTGACTATTTTTGTTTATGTGAGAACTCTGCACATCATCTCATATTTTGACTAGTCTTGTAGATAGCAAAAATTCTCATGGTCAGTCTTCCATGAAAATATTATGGTTCTCATTGTAGATAGCACCACTCTCATGGTCAATCCTCCATGAGTGTTATGATTAGAAATATCTCATAGCCAGCTTTTGATGAGAATGAACAAATGTGTTCATGTGTGAATTATAACTCCCAGTGTTGCATAGAACATTCAATATTAAAAGTAGCTAACATATATACAGTGAAAAGTAATCTCTTATCATTCAATCAGATATTCATATCACTTTTGTATCTCACGGCCCTGAAAAAGCATGCAGAACCTTTTATGCCATAAGAAGGCAACTGTAAACCACCCGTGGGAGTCTGGGTAAAAATATTCTACAATATCATCACCCCAATCCTGCTCTATGGCAGTGAGGTATGGGGCCCAGTCACCTACTCTGACCAATCAAAATGGGACTCCAGCCCAACAGAAGTCTTCCTTCTACAGTCCTGCAAGAATATTCTCCAAGTCCATTGCAACACTTCAAACTCAGCCTGCCGGGCAGAGCTCGGCAGATTCCCACTATGGCTGACTATCCAGCAGAGGGCGCTCTCATACTGGGCGAACATACAGAGCAGCAGCCCTGGCACGTACCACAACAAAAGCCTTGCTGAGCCAGGTGGCCAAGGCCATACCATGCACTCTAAATCAAAGCATCAACCCAGCTCAGCCAGGACCACAAACACAGCTTGACAAAAGCCCAAATAAAAGGGACTATAGAAAGCTACAAAGTGGGACATTTGGAGGAATGGAGGAGTGACATAAAGAACTCCCAGAAACTCCCTGTCTACCAATCACTGCAGAGGGAGTACACAATGGCCCTGTATTTGGAGAGGATACACCACCCCAAAGATACACAGACACCTAAACCGGTACCATCTGAGCGCCCACAGCCTGGAGATAGAGACAGGGCGGCACAGACAGACATGGAAGCCCAGGGAGGAGAGGCTGTGCAGGCAGTGTGACCAGGGGGCCCTGGAGGATGAGGACCACTTCCTGCTACACTGCAGCAAATATGTATCTGTGAAGGCTGCCCACTTCAAGAGACTCTCCGCCCACATCCCGGATTTCACCTCCTCAGATGAGGAGATGAAAATCTACATCCAACTAGAGAAGAGGAAACAACCGTGCAAATAGTGGCCCAATATGCCGCTACCTGCCACCAATTGAGAGGAACAGGATACCCCACATACTGTATATCCATTATACTGCCTCCTATACCCTCCTCACCCCTATGGACTATATATTCCATCCCCCTATACTGTCCCTGATATTCTCCACCCCCTTATGGACTGTATACCCCAACCCCTTATACCCTTCCCTTAATCCCACAACACCCCTCCCATGCTAATGTTATTGTTTTGCTTTGGCCATGCTAAGTGTATTTGGTCCTGCCAATAAACATTTTTGTATTTGGATTACCAGATCAGCTCCAGTATTAGGCACCCACCCCCTTCCCAAGTTAGATAGCCTGAACAGCCACCAGTAACAAGTAGCCCCCCCCTCCTCAAGTTAGCCAGATGAATACACCCCCCCCCAGCATACGGCAGGGCCCCTCCTCAGTTTAACTAACCAGATGTGCCCCCTGTGTTAGGCAGACCCCTACCCAAGTTAGATAATCAGATCAGCTGATTGAAGCAGCAGCAAGGGGGGCTTTTTCTGTGTATCAGAGAACAATTACACGTTGGAGATTAATACCCCCATCCCCCCTTTCCAGGACATAAATGCAACCCAGCAGCATTCTAGTGTCCCCATACGGTGCCCCAGCCTCCTAATAGTGTGTCCCAGCTTTCTAGTGTCCCCATAGTGTCTGAGCTTCCCAGTGTCCCCTAAACTGTGTCCCAGCGTCCCCATAGTGGGCCTTAGCTTCCCAGTATTCCCATAGGACAACCCAGCTTCACCCTGCCCTCACAGTATGTCCCATCTTCCCAATGCCCCTCATAGTGTGTCCCAGCTTTCCAGTGTCCTCATAGTGTGCCCTAGCTTCCCAGTGTCCCCTCATAGTGTGTCCCAGCTTCCCAGTGCCCCTCATAGTGTGCCTTAGCTTCCCAGCGCCCCTCATAGCGTGCCCCAGCTTCCCAGCGCCCCTCATAGCAGGCCCCAGCTTCCCTCATAGTGTGCCCCAGCTTCCCAGCATCCCTCATAGTGTGCCCCAGCTTCCCAGCGTCCCTCATAGTGTGCCCCAGCTTCCCACATAGTGTGCCCCAGCTTCCCAGCGTCCCTCATAGTGTACCCCAGCTTCCCAGTGTCCCTCATAGTGTGCCCCAGCTTCCCAGTGTCTCCATAGTGTGTCCCAGTTTCACAGTGCCCACACAGTATGTCCCACCTTCCAGTACCCCTCAGTGTGCCCCAGATTCTCAGTGCCCCTCATAGTGTGTCCCAGCTTCCCAGTGCCCCTCATAGTGTGCCCCAGCTTCCCAGTGCCCCTCATAGTGTGCCCCAGCATCCCAGTGTCCCCATAGTGTGTCCCAGCTTCCCAGTGTCCCCATAGTGCATCCAAGCTTTCCAGCCGCCTTATAGTGTGTCCCAGCTTCCCACTGTTCCCTAAAGTGTGTCCTAGCATTCCCATGGTGTCTTCCAGATTACCAGTGTCCTCATAATGTGCCCCAGCTTCCCAGTGTCCCCTCATAGTGTGTCCCAACTTCCCAGTGCCCCTCATAGTGTTCCCCAGCATCCCAGTGTCCCCATAGTGTGTCCCAGCTTCCCAGTGTCCCTCATAGTGTGCCCCAGCTTCCCAGTGTCCCTCATAGTGTTCCCCAGCATCCCAGTGTCCCCATAGTGTGTCCCAGCGTCCCCACAATGCATCCAAGCTTCCCAGCCGCCTTATAGTGTGTCCCAGCTTCCCACTGTTCCCTAAAGTGTGTCCCAGCTTTCCACTGTTCCCTAAAGTGTGTCCCAGCATTCCCATGGTGTCTTCCAGCTTACCAGTGTCTCCATAGTGTGCCCCAGCTTTTCAGTGTCCCCTAAGCCAGGGGTCCCCAACCTTTTCGGACCCGAGGACCGCTTTGATGCAAGACCTTTTCTCCAAGGCCCGGCAGACAAGGATGGGGGGAAATCAAGCACGCTGCTCGACGTCCCTCCGCCCCCCCATCCCACCCCCACATAGCAACACAGCGCAACATCAGCTACTCAGCTGAGACGTGTGTGCAGCCCGGCCCAGAGAAATCGCCCAAGGGATCAAATCCTGATCCCAGATGGGTGACATGAGTTGCTAGTGTGTATGCAGCTTAAAGTGTATCCAAGAACATAAATCAGAAAGATTTTATACTTATCTGGGGCTTCCTCCAGCCCCATACATAGGTGCGTATGCACAGAAGAGCCCGACTTGCACCACCAAGCCAGATTACCGGGGTTGACTGCTGCTGAACGGAGCCACGCAGGAGGACAGTGAGGGAGGCAATGATGCTTATGGGGCTGGAGAAAGCCCCACGTAAGTATAACATCTCTATGCTTCAAAAATATATGGTGCTCAAATCTAGGCTGCCAGCAATGTGCTTCTGTAAATGTAGAAGTGCTGAGCTGTGACTGTAAAGGAGACAGTACTTAAAGTCAGGTCAGTGGCAGTACAGGGGAGTGGGGGTGGGAAGACGCAGACCCCAGCTTACAGAATGAGATAAGAAGAGCTGCTAACCAAATCTTGCTGCCAGCTGGGGGAAGACACAGACAGGAATAGGAGAGGGGATTTGTCAGTCAGAACTCTGCACTTTTTCACCTACAGTTCAGAAACAACCAGAGCAGATGGGTGCATGCTGAGTGATAGGCTGTCACTGAGGCAGCGTGTGCTGTGCTGCTTGTCTGCTCTGTGTGCTTCTGAACCGTAGGTGAAAAAGTGCAGAGCTCTAAAGAAATCCCTTCTCCTACTGCCTGTGTCTCCTCCCAGCTCAAACATGGCAGCTCCTGTCCCCTTCTATTCCAGTCTTTCAGCAAGCTAGTGTTACCTGGCTGGCTGCTGCAGTCAGGACTGAGGGAACAATAACAGCTGTATCCTCACTGTGTCTCCCTCCTCGGACTGTGCTGCCTCACTCATCCAGGCTGCTTGAACAAGCCCGGTTTTGTGTGGGCATGTTTCATTGGCTGCTTCTCTCCCTTTCATTGTGCCAGAGCCTCACTGATTGGCTGGTGGAAGGGAGGGAGGGCGGGACAGAGGAAGAGATGTGTATTGGCTCAGCCACCCGGGGACCAGCCTTTGTATGTATTCCTGCTGGAGGCTTCCGGGTGGCACTATTGATAGTACATTTTTAATGTAAGTTACAGCCGCGGCTGCACTGCAGTGAGGCAGGGGACCACGGCCCAACACAACATGTCCTGCGGCCCGGTGTTGGGCCGCGGCCCGGTGGTTGGGGACCCCTGCCCTAAACTGTGCCCAGTATATGGTACCCCCCTCCCTAGTTTAGATATCCCCTTAAACTGAGCAGCCCCTCCCCGCATGCAGAGTTGTGAGCAGAGCCTCTAATGCTGTCTACTTACATCACTGCACCGGGAACTCAGCTGTGTCAGGCTCACAACATCTCCTCGTCTCCCTCTAGTGATTAAACTAATGAGAGATGCCAAAAAAGGGAGAAAAAGAGAAGCTTTTGCAAGCCTGTGACATTGCGGACCTTCCAGTGGGATGAGGAGCAACACTACAAGGTCTACTCTCGACTCTGTACCAGCCAGGCAAGGGTGCCTCTCGAAGGGAGGGGTCATGGGTGCACCCTCGCGGCTAATGCCTTCCCTGCCTTGGCCCAGAACTGGCTGTGTGTTTTATTAAAAGAGATAAGTGATATCCAGGATCCTCCTCACCTCTCCAGTCAGCACAGAGATGATTTCCAGGGTGAGGTTGAATATCCTCTCAGTCATGGGACTCTGGTCCTCATCCATCCTCAGTGATGTGGTCAGGTGATCCATACAGGATGCTGCTGCCTTTTGATACATAATAAGGAAAGGATAATCTAGGCTGTACAGTTGTCAGTGGTGAAACTACCTCCCCATTGCTGCCAGTTGTGGGTGGTTGGGCCATGCAGAGTATCGCAGCAAAGCATAATAAGTTGGTTTATAGCCACCTGTGCACTATACTCACAGTGTGCTGCAGTCCTGTCCTCCCTCTGCCCCTCTCTCTCCAGCTGGCCTTCTCTCCTCACATTCACCTCCCACTGTTACAGCATTGCTGGTAGTGGTAGATGGATGAGGATATGAGGAGAGAAGAGGCAGAGACTGAGGCTAATGGGAGCAGAGGACTGGAGCACACAGTGACAGGTAGCTATAAACCAAAGTAAATCCTACCTCGTATTATGGAGGTGGAGGAAAAAAGAAATACTTGGGGTGGACATGGCATTACTGTGGGCAGCGCAGTGGCGTAGTGGTTAGCACTATTCCCTTGCAGTGATGGGTCCCCAGTTTTAATCCCAGCCAGGGCAATATCTGCAAAGAGTTTGTATGTTCTCCCCATGTCTGTGTGGGTTTCCTCTGGGCACTCCAGTTTCCTCCCACATGTAAAAAAAACCTTATAGATAAGTTAATTAGCTCCCCCCTATATTGGCCCTTGACTACTATACATACACTATGGCCTCGATTCATAAAAGTGCTGTCGGTAAGGTAAAGTCGAGCGGGGAAACACCACTGTCGGTATTTCCGCCTTCAGGGTGGTAATTCATAAAAATGTTGCTAGTTGTGACAGGCGTGCGGAGATATTCCGCTGTAGGCAGGCGTTAGGCTGTCGGGAGACATGCGGAAACAGGAGAAGCAGGCGGAGTCTCTCCGTGCGGTGTTCTCTCTGCAGCTGCTTGGGAGGTCTGTCCCATTCACTGCACTGTATTCCGCACGCTTCTCGCCACATCAGAGGTAGTGGCAATACCCGTCCGCATACCGCTACCTCTAATCTTTATGAATTGACTACTTGTTACTTTTGCTATGATAATCACCGCGCAAGGCGGTGATTTATCACTCTGCTCGCGAATTGTCGGCTTTTCATGCGGAAAAAGCCTTTATGAATACAGATTTTGCTGTGTGGTCGGTAAAGTGAGCCGTTTTATGCATTTCCGAATGCGGGAATGCTTTATGAATCGAGGCCTATATGATACATAGACATATGACTATGGTAGGGATTAGATAGTGAGCACCTCTGAGGAACAAGACAATATACTCTGTACAGCCTTGTGGAAGATTTTGGCCCTACATAAATACTAAATAGTAATCACTACTAAAGTTGGGGTACATTATATACTGGAGGATAATGTCAATGCTGGGGACACAGGGGGGGGGGGGGGGGGGGGCATGGCTATACTAGGAAATAAATGGCATTACTGGGGTGGGAGACATTACATACCGGAGGTTAATAGCAATGCTGGGGGACACAGGGGAACGGGCAGCACTAGTCTAATTTAGGGGACCCAGCAGGAAACCTCATAGGGAACAGTTCTCTAATTACACCACCCTCTACAGCAGGAAGCATTGTGATTGGCTGAACAGTGTGTTTGCTACAGTCTATCTGAAATCTAGCAGTTTGAGAAGATGCCGTCCACCCAATCATGTTAGCAGAATTTCCATATGAGGTTTCCTACTGAGTCCCCTAAAATAGACCAGCACCAAGATGCCAACCATAATCTATGGCACATGTAGGGGGGACCACACGTTACAGCAGTTATATAAAAGTCTCTTGTATGGCAGTTAGTTCAAGGGGGGTAATCAGGATAGTGACAGCTGTACTATGACCTCCTCTGTAACAAAGTATGTCCACCCCGACCTCTGCTCTGCTCAATATATAACATTCACACAATTACCTCTTTCTACAACGACTCTGCTCCTTTTCCTGCAACGTCGCCTCTGCTGTGACATCACTTCTACATCATTTCCTATCTGTGGTTTAATTTCTTCCTTTCTATGCGTTCCACCTGGGAGAGGGTAGATTGCCATCTTGTGGTGAATATGCTAACTGCAGCCTCCGGTTGTGGAATCTCCTGCACTCAGAATATAAAGGTACACTTAAACTTAACCACTTCCCGACCGTCCAACGCACAGAGGAGGCCGGGAAGTGGACCCGCAAGGACCACCGTATGCACAGAGGCGGCGGCCCTTTTACGGGCATGGGCGGCGCGATCGCGTCATTCGTGACACGATCAGCCGCCGGGGACTGGCTCCGCCCACCTCGCGCTTTAACCTGCCGGCCGTTCAGAAGCACCGGCGGGTTACTAGCACCGGGATCGCCGCATACAAAGTGTATAAAACACTTTGTAATGTTTACAAAGTGTATTATACAGGCTGCCTCCTGCCCTGGTGGTCCCAGTGTCTGAGGGACCACCAGGGCAGGCTGCAGCCACCCTAGTCTTCACCCAAGCACACCGATTTCCCCCCCTGCCCCCTGATCGCCCACAGTACCCCTCAGGCCCCCCCCCCCCTGCCCACCCCCACACCCCTGTTTGCACCCAATCACCCCCCTAATCACCCATCAATCACTCCCTGTCACTATTTGTCAACACTATTTTTTTTATTAGGTCCCTAACTGCACCCTGGGGACTCCTGATCACCCCCCCACCCCTCAGATTCTCCCCAGACCCCCCCCCCCCGTGTACTGTATGCATCTACCCCCTGTCACTGCCACCCATCAATCACCCCCTGTCACTGCCACCCATCAATCAGCCCCTAACCTGCCCCTTGCGGGCAATCTGATCACCCACCCACACCAATAGATCGCCCGCAGATCCGACATCAGATCACCTCCCAAGTGCAGTGTTTACATCTGTTCTCTACCCTAAACACCCACTAATTACCCATCAATAACCCATCAATCACCCCCTATCACCACCTGTCACTGTTACCCATCAGATCAGACCCTAATCTGCCCTTTGCGGGCACCCAATCACCCGCCTACACGCTCAGATTGCCTTCAGACCCCCCTTATCAATTCGCCAGTGCAATATTTACATCTGTTCTTCCCTGTAATAACCCACTAATCACCTGTCAATCACCCGTCAATCACCCCCTGTCACTGCCACCCATCAATCAGCCCCTAACCTGCCCCTTGCGGGCAATCTGATCACCCACCCACACCAATAGATCGCCCGCAGATCCGACGTCAGATCACCTCCCAAGTGCAGTGTTTACATCTGTCTCTACCCTAAACACCCACTAATTACCCATCAATAGCCCCCTGTCACTGGAGAGATCCTTTTGGAGTGTGGTAAGGATGAGTTTTGGGTCAATTTCATATGCCAGTGTCTCCTTTTTGTGATCTCACATAACGCTTTTTTGTTCAATGGTGCCTGGTACCAGCAGAGATCAGGAGTTGCCATGGGAACCCCGGTGGCACCTACATTTTCTAACCTATTCCTGTGGGGATGGGAGAAAAAAGTCATCCTAAGTGACGACAATCCCTACAAGGCATACATCTGCCATTGGCATAGGTATGTGGATGACATACTCCTGGTCTGGACTGGCACAGATGGCGAGTTCAATGACTTCTTGAACTTTCTGAACACCAACGACTTCAACATGCAGTTCACTGGACACCTGGGGGGGAGCACCCTCCCATTTTTAGACCTTGAGCTGTATGTGGAAGATGGTGCAATCAAAAGCAGGGGTCACAGAAAGGACACGGCCACAAATGCCATACTTCAAAGTGATAGCTACCATCCCACACACACTAAAAAAGCTATCCCATATGGCCAGTTCATTCGCCTTAAAAGAAATAACTCGGATAGAGTGGATTTCATATCTCAAAGCAGAGAGTTGGCAGTGAGAATGTATAATAGGGGCTACAATATGGATGAATTGAATATGGCATTCAGACGGGCAGACAAGGCTAATCGTGATAGCTTAATCCAGTCGGGTCTAAATAGAAGTTCCAAGGAGAAAAGGAGGTACAACACCAGCAAGTCCAGCAGGTTTACATGTGTCTTTGATTACTCGCCTATGGCTGAAAAGATTAAATCAATCATCTATAGACATTGGCAGATTTTAAAGAATGATCCTAAGCTGAATCAAATAGGCCATACACGCCCAATGATCTCTTTTAGGAGGGCACGTACAGTGGGGGACCATGTCACCACAAGCGAGTTTCTCAATGACAGCGGGGGTAACTGGCTGCAGAGATTTATACCGATTGGCAACCACCGATGTGGGAATTGCACACATTGCAGCCAGTTCCTACCGGGAAAGAGTGTCGCTTTGGGTGGCAGGATCTTACCAATTAAAGAATTTATACACTGTAGATCAAACCATGTGGTATATTCAGTAATGTGTCCATGTGGACGGTTCTATATAGGCCAGACAACTAGGATGCTTTGCACACGCTTTCAGGAACATGTCCATTCCATTGAGACTGGGGTGGGAGCTGGTCGCTTAATCAAGCACATACGTGAGATGCATAACTGCAACAGCAATAGCCTCAAATTCTGTGGAGTTTTGACTGTACCTGTGCCACATAGAGGTGGCAATCGAGAGCAATTGCTGCTCCAACAGGAAGCAAGAATTATCTCTATAACTAATGCTTGTGGCCCCTTGGGACTTAATGAAAGAAATGAACTGCATTGCTTTCTAATGAAACATTAACTTTTTTTTTCTCTTTTTTGCTTTTTCTGCTTGTTTAATCCTAATCTGTAACAGGAGAGGTGAGTTCGGGCACGTTTTTGGTAGGTTACCATCCATACTCCCTCTCCTGTTTTACCTCTTTTTGAGTTGCCTTGCACTGTCATATATAGTATAAGTGTGATAAACACCCACTTAATGGCACATTTTAATAATTCCATTGTTTTGTTTTTCTGTAATACAGATCAATGATCACTTAGCAACAACCCGACGCCGGAGCCAGAAGCAGGACGCATGCGCATCCCCTCCAATGACGCCATACGACGTAGAGGAACTGGGCGGGGAGACCCGCGGCTCGCCTAATGGCTAGAGCGATCCTGACGTCAGGCAATGGAGGAGGGACTGCACGCGGAACGCCGAGGCGAGAGGGCGGGTTGAAGCTTCCGGGCAGGACACCGGTAAGTGTGAGCGATCTATTTAAACTGTGACATAAGGGTGATCCTGTTGTTAGTGCCTCTGATGACGCGTTAGTACGCGAAACGGCTGTCAGGCCTCACCTAACCCCCACTGCATACCGCCTATGTGATGTCCATTGGAGCCCAATAAAGGTGTAATCTAGGTACGGTGCCTCTCTTTCTTCTCTTCCGGAAAACTGTTACTGCACCTGAGCAGCACGTACCCTATAGCACCAGCGGCTCCAGCCCACCTGCCGCGTCTAGTGCCAAGTCTTTTGTCTTCTGCCTGTACAATTTGGACTGCATTTCTCTTGAGCACAGATGCAAGAAGCCAACACAGAGGCCCCGGGAACGTCCGGGGAAACAGGAACTACTGCTAACCCTGTGAATCAGCGCATCTTGGCAGGAAGGTCTGATTGGATCACCTTTTTCACAGATACAGCAAGCGGTACTGCATCCAGCAAAGCAGTGGGGGTTAAGGTTCTCGAACAAGATCTTCACCATCTATCAGAGAAAGAGGTCAAACTCTTTTGGACGGTGGCAACCCTCAAGAGGTACGAGGACAAGCAGATTGCATCAAGGGGATTCCGTAATTATCGGGAAGCAAGTGAATATCGTGACGATCCTAAGTTCATTTCAGAGTGGGACCAAGAACATCTTGACCATGCTCTACGGTTACAGTCAATAGTCCTGAAGAGGACGGAACTGGAATACAATAAAACCGTTTCTGAGATCAAAAAGTGCAAAGAGGAATTCTTGAAGCTAGCACCAGCAAGCCATTTGTCTAAAATTGAGGATAAGATTGAAAACAAACTAGTACCTATACAGGACGAAATTAAAGAACGCAAACTGAAGAAATTCAGACGTGATAGACAGGACTTCAAAGAGAAAAAGGTTTTTGAGTGGGGCCAGCCATTGAAACGTACGAGAGGTAGAAAAAGGAAACAGCGTCCAAATAACAAAGATTACTGGACTACTGACTCGGGTTCCAACTCCAGTCCGGAGGAGGAAAAAGAAAAAAAGGATCAGATCCCTAAAAAACCTAAACCAAAGTCTTCGCTTAAGCAAGGGAACAATCCGAAACAATGTGTAGAAGCCCCTTTAGAAGACGGATCCGACGAGGACGTAGAGGAAGAACCGCCCTCCAAAAAGAGCCCCTACAGGAGGGTTACTTGGGGCAGGGTGACCTCTGGGAAGGGCTATCGGAAGAGGAAGTAAAAGTGTATCTGGAAACAGACAGGGATGACAACCTGCAGATCATTAACCTCTCCGATGTCCCCCTGCCTGAAGGATGTGACACATTGCTCAAAAAGGGCTTGAACTTTTCTCTCACCTGCACGTTTGATAGATTCAAGTTTGAGGTGGATTGGTACAAGATTGTCCGCAAGTTAAACATAGCCGCATGGCTGGAAGAGCGATCCAGTTCACAGGAAGAAAACATCCGACTGAATAGCCACACCACCATTAGCAACCTTGGATACATGCCTTCTACATCCAATAGAAATGATACCCAAGCCCTCCTAGATTTACAGGAACTGTGGAATGAGGGGAACACAGAGGGTACCAACAATGAACCTGAGGAGGACATTCCAGCGGAATTTCGACCATGCAAATCCATACGGGAATTTGCAACCACCTCTGGCTCGGTGGTTGACCACCTCAACCAAAGAGTGTTAATGGACATGCAGGCCCTCATCTACCCCACCACATCACCCAACATCTCAGAACAAGAAAGAACAGCAATGGACTGGTTAAGATCTAATAAGTCCATTATCCTGAAGAAGGCAGACAAAGGAGGGAACCTTGTTATTATGCCAGTACAATATTACATCAAAGAATCTCATAGGCAGCTTGAAGGTCCAGATAATTTTTACATCAGATTGAAAAAGGACCCCACTGAACAGTTCAAGGCCCTCCTACGTTCCTTATTGAGGAGGGGGGTGGAGGAGGGTTTCCTTTCCACTCGAATGGGTGAGGGCCTGCTTCCTGAGTTCCCTCGTAAGCCGGTCTGGTATTTCCTGCCGAAGATCCATAAAGACCCGGTTAATCCCCCGGGGCGCCCAATTGTGTCAGCCAGGGGGTCACTCACAGAACCTCTGTCGAGGTACTTGGACTACATTCTGAGACCTTTTCTTAAAGATGTCTCCACACACCTGGCTGACACCTTGGACGTCCTGGGGAAAACCGGGTCATGGGCAGTCGGTAGGAATGCCAGACTAGCTTCCATTGACGTAGTTAACCTGTATACCCGCATACCACAAGATCTAGGCACAAGAGTGATAGGAGAGATCCTTTTGGAGTGTGGTAAGGATGAGTTTTGGGTCAATTTCATATGCCAGTGTCTCCTTTTTGTGATCTCACATAACGCTTTTTTGTTCAATGGTGCCTGGTACCAGCAGAGATCAGGAGTTGCCATGGGAACCCCGGTGGCACCTACATTTTCTAACCTATTCCTGTGGGGATGGGAGAAAAAAGTCATCCTAAGTGACGACAATCCCTACAAGGCATACATCTGCCATTGGCATAGGTATGTGGATGACATACTCCTGGTCTGGACTGGCACAGATGGCGAGTTCAATGACTTCTTGAACTTTCTGAACACCAACGACTTCAACATGCAGTTCACTGGACACCTGGGGGGGAGCACCCTCCCATTTTTAGACCTTGAGCTGTATGTGGAAGATGGTGCAATCAAAAGCAGGGGTCACAGAAAGGACACGGCCACAAATGCCATACTTCAAAGTGATAGCTACCATCCCACACACACTAAAAAAGCTATCCCATATGGCCAGTTCATTCGCCTTAAAAGAAATAACTCGGATAGAGTGGATTTCATATCTCAAAGCAGAGAGTTGGCAGTGAGAATGTATAATAGGGGCTACAATATGGATGAATTGAATATGGCATTCAGACGGGCAGACAAGGCTAATCGTGATAGCTTAATCCAGTCGGGTCTAAATAGAAGTTCCAAGGAGAAAAGGAGGTACAACACCAGCAAGTCCAGCAGGTTTACATGTGTCTTTGATTACTCGCCTATGGCTGAAAAGATTAAATCAATCATCTATAGACATTGGCAGATTTTAAAGAATGATCCTAAGCTGAATCAAATAGGCCATACACGCCCAATGATCTCTTTTAGGAGGGCACGTACAGTGGGGGACCATGTCACCACAAGCGAGTTTCTCAATGACAGCGGGGGTAACTGGCTGCAGAGATTTATACCGATTGGTAACCACCGATGTGGGAATTACACACATTGCAGCCAGTTCCTACCGGGAAAGAGTGTCGCTTTGGGTGGCAGGATCTTACCAATTAAAGAATTTATACACTGTAGATCAAACCATGTGGTATATTCAGTAATGTGTCCATGTGGACGGTTCTATATAGGCCAGACAACTAGGATGCTTTGCACACGCTTTCAGGAACATGTCCATTCCATTGAGACTGGGGTGGGAGCTGGTCGCTTAATCAAGCACATACGTGAGATGCATAACTGCAACAGCAATAGCCTCAAATTCTGTGGAGTTTTGACTGTACCTGTGCCACATAGAGGTGGCAATCGAGAGCAATTGCTGCTCCAACAGGAAGCAAGAATTATCTCTATAACTAATGCTTGTGGCCCCTTGGGACTTAATGAAAGAAATGAACTGCATTGCTTTCTAATGAAACATTAACTTTTTTTTTCTCTTTTTTGCTTTTTCTGCTTGTTTAATCCTAATCTGTAACAGGAGAGGTGAGTTCGGGCACGTTTTTGGTAGGTTACCATCCATACTCCCTCTCCTGTTTTACCTCTTTTTGAGTTGCCTTGCACTGTCATATATAGTATAAGTGTGATAAACACCCACTTAATGGCACATTTTAATAATTCCATTGTTTTGTTTTTCTGTAATACAGATCAATGATCACTTAGCAACAACCCGACGCCGGAGCCAGAAGCAGGACGCATGCGCATCCCCTCCAATGACGCCATACGACGTAGAGGAACTGGGCGGGGAGACCCGCGGCTCGCCTAATGGCTAGAGCGATCCTGACGTCAGGCAATGGAGGAGGGACTGCACGCGGAACGCCGAGGCGAGAGGGCGGGTTGAAGCTTCCGGGCAGGACACCGGTAAGTGTGAGCGATCTATTTAAACTGTGACATAAGGGTGATCCTGTTGTTAGTGCCTCTGATGACGCGTTAGTACGCGAAACGGCTGTCAGGCCTCACCTAACCCCCACTGCATACCGCCTATGTGATGTCCATTGGAGCCCAATAAAGGTGTAATCTAGGTACGGTGCCTCTCTTTCTTCTCTTCCGGAAAACTGTTACTGCACCTGAGCAGCACGTACCCTATAGCACCAGCGGCTCCAGCCCACCTGCCGCGTCTAGTGCCAAGTCTTTTGTCTTCTGCCTGTACTAGTCTTCACCCAAGCACACCGATTTCCCCCCCTGCCCCCTGATCGCCCACAGTACCCCTCAGGCCCCCCCCCCCCTGCCCACCCCCACACCCCTGTTTGCACCCAATCACCCCCCTAATCACCCATCAATCACTCCCTGTCACTATTTGTCAACACTATTTTTTTTATTAGGTCCCTAACTGCACCCTGGGGACTCCTGATCACCCCCCCACCCCTCAGATTCTCCCCAGACCCCCCCCCCCCGTGTACTGTATGCATCTACCCCCTGTCACTGCCACCCATCAATCACCCCCTGTCACTGCCACCCATCAATCAGCCCCTAACCTGCCCCTTGCGGGCAATCTGATCACCCACCCACACCAATAGATCGCCCGCAGATCCGACATCAGATCACCTCCCAAGTGCAGTGTTTACATCTGTTCTCTACCATAAACACCCACTAATTACCCATCAATAACCCATCAATCACCCCCTATCACCACCTGTCACTGTTACCCATCAGATCAGACCCTAATCTGCCCTTTGCGGGCACCCAATCACCCGCCTACACGCTCAGATTGCCTTCAGACCCCCCTTATCAATTCGCCAGTGCAATATTTACATCTGTTCTTCCCTGTAATAACCCACTAATCACCTGTCAATCACCCGTCAATCACCCCCTGTCACTGCCACCCATCAATCAGCCCCTAACCTGCCCCTTGCGGGCAATCTGATCACCCACCCACACCAATAGATCGCCCGCAGATCCGACGTCAGATCACCTCCCAAGTGCAGTGTTTACATCTGTCTCTACCCTAAACACCCACTAATTACCCATCAATAGCCCCCTGTCACTGCTACCTATCAGATTAGACCCCTATCTGCCCCTAGGGCACTCAATCACCCGCCCACACCCTCAGAACGCCCTCAGACCCCAGCCCTGATCACCTCGCCAGTGCATTGCTTGCATCTATTCCCCCCTCTAATCACACCTTGAGACACCCATCAATTACCTCCTGTCACCCCCTAGCACACCTACCCATCAGATCAGGCCCTAATTTGCCCCGTGTGGGCTCCTGATCACTCGGCCAAACCCTCAGATCCCCCTCAGATCCCCTTCCGATCACCTGCCCAGTGCATTGATTGCATCTATTTTCCCCTCTAACCACCCCCTGAGACACCCATCAATCACCTCCTGTCACCCCCCTAGCACTCCTATCTATCAGATCAGGCCCAATACAACCTGTCATCTAAAAGGCCACCCTGCTTAAGACCGGTTCCACAAAATTCGCCCCCTCATAGACCACCTGTCATCAAAATTTGCAGATGCTTATACCCCTGAACAGTCATTTTGAGACATTTGGTTTCCAGACTACTCACAGTTTTGGGCCCGTAAAATGCCAGGGCAGTATAGGAACCCCACAAGTGACACCATTTTAGAAAAAAGACACCCCAAGGTATTCTGTTAGGTGTATGACGAGTTAATAGAAGATTTTATTTTTTGTCAAAAGTTAGCGGAAATTGATTTTTATTGTTTTTTTTTTTACAAAGAGTCATTTTTCACTAACTTGTGACAAAAAATAAAATCTTCTATGAACTCGCCATACACCTAAACGGAATACCTTGGGGTGTCTTCTTTCTAAAATGGGGTCACTTGTGGGGTTCCTATACTGCCCTGGCATTTTAGGGGCCCTAAACCGTGAGGAGTAGTCTAGAAAACAAATGCCTCAAAATGACCTGTGAATAGGACGTTGGGCCCCTGCGCACCTAGGCTGCAAAAAAGTGTCACACATGTGGTACCGCCGTACTCAGGAAAAGTAGTATAATGTGTTTTGGGGTGTATTTTTACACATACCCATGCTGGGTGGGAGAAATCTCTCTGTAAATGGACAATTGTGTGTAAAAAAAATCAAACAATTGTCATTTACAGAGATATTTCTCCCACCCAGCATGGGTATGTGTAAAAATACACCCCAAAACACATTATACTACTTCTCTTGAGTACGGCGGTACCACGTGTGGCACTTTTTTACACCCTAAGTACGCTAAGGGGCCCAAAGTCCAATGAGTACCTTTAGGATTTCACAGGTCATTTTGCGACATTTGCTTTCAAGACTACTCCTCACGGTTTAGGGCCCCTAAAATGCCAAAGCAGTATAGGAACCCCACAAATGACCCCATTCTAGAAAGAAGACACCTAAAGGTATTCCGTTAGGAGTATGGTGAGTTCATAGAAGATTTTATTTTTGTCACAAGTTAGCGGAAAATGACACTTTGTGAAAAAAAACAATTAAAATCAATTTCCGCTAACTTGTGACAAAACATTAAAATCTTCTATGAACTCACCATAATCCTAACGGAATACCTTGGGGTGTCTTCTTTCTAAAATGGGGTCATTTGTGGGGTTCCTATACTGCCCTGGCATTTTAGGGGCCCTAAACCGTGAGGAGTAGTCTTGAAACAAAAATGACCTGTTAAATCCTAAAGGTACTTAATGGCCTTTGGGCCCCTTAGCGCAGTTAAGGTGCAAAAAAGTGCCACACATGTGGTATCGCCGTACTCAGAAGAAGTAGTATAATGTGTTTTGGGGTGTATTTTTACACATACCCATGCTGAGTGGGAGAAATCTCTCTGTAAATGGACAATTGTGTATAAAAAAATTCAAACAATTGTCATTTACAGAGATATTTCTCCCACCCAGCATGGGTATGTGTAAAAATACACCCCAAAACACATTATACTACTTCTCCTGAGTACGGCGGTTCCATATGTGTGGCACTTTTTTACACCCTAAGTGCGCTAAGGGGCCCAAAGTCCAATGAGCACCTTTAGGCTTTACAGGGGTGCTTACAATTAGGTACCCCCCAAAATGCAAGGACAGTAAACACACCCCACAAATTACCCCATTTTGGAAAGTAGACACTTCAAGGTATTCAGAGAGGAGCATAGTGAGTCCGTGGCAGATTTCATTTTTTTTGTCGCAAGTTAGAAGAAATGGAGACTTTTTTTTTTTCTTTTTTGTCACAAAGTGTCATTTTCCGCTAACTTGTGACAAAAAATAAAATCTTCTATGAACTTACCATGCCTCTCAGTGAATACTTTGGGATGTCTTCTTTCCAAAATGGGGTCATTTGGGGGGTATTTATACTATCCTGGAATTCTAGCCCCTCATGAAACATGACAGGTGGTCAGAAAAATCATAGATGCTTCAAAATGGGAAAATTCACTTTTTGCACCATAGTTTGTAAACGCTATACCTTTTACCCAAACCAATCAATATAGGCTGATTGGGGTTTTTTTTAATTAAAAACATGTTTGTGCACATTTTTCGTGCTGCATGTATACAGAAATTTTACTTTATTTGAAAAATGTCAGCACAGAAAGTTAAAAAAATCATTTTTTGACAAAATTCATGTCTTTTTTGATGAATATAATAAAAAGTAAAAATCGCAGCAGCAATCAAATAGCACCAAAAGAAAGCTTTATTAGTGACAAGAGAAGGAGCCAAAATTCATTTAGGTGGTAGGTTGTATGACCGAGCAATAAACCGTGAAAGCTGCAGTGGTCTGAATAAAAAAAAAAAAAGGGTCTGGTCCTTAAGGGGGGTAAAGCCCACAGTCATCAAGTGGTTAAGGGCTACCTTGCCCTGCGTTTCTTCCCTTCGTACAATTCCTGTCTGGCGTCTGTGGCAGGGCAGAAGATCTGTTGCTCTGCACTCCACAGCTCCATCTGCCGACGGGAATTCCTCTCTACAGGTGCGTTGCACCTTTTGCTGGGTTCTCTCAAATTATGCGCTTGTGGAGGATTCCCGCAGTGTCAGCGCGCGTCCTGTGCGCTGACCACGGAGAGAACTCCACAATCGTTACACAATTCTATATTGTTTTGAGATATATTGTAATATTTATTGGATATTAAATTTATATTTTTACAAATTGGTCTACGTTTACATGTTTAAACCAGTACTGTGAGAAACCCACGAAAAACGAACTCAAACCGTTAGGCGTATGTTTGTATTTTTAGCTCCTCCCATTTTTTCAGGAGCTTTACATTTTTGATTTTATATTTTTGATAACGATTTGTACAATCGTTGACAAAACGCCCGACACAGGGAAGCCACAGCTTCCGTCACCATTACTGCCGTCTGTTCATTTTCTCTGCATTGCCATCATAATCAGCCATTGCAACGGCTGCCCTACTGAGCACACTGAAGCATGTCACTGCTATCCCTGCTGCATAGTGTCAGGTGACCCATACTGCCATCCAATTAGATAGCAGTTTGCCACCTGACTAAGCTTGGCAGAGCAGAGCTGTAAGGACTCTAGCAGCCAGAAATCCAGTCAATATACTCCAGAGAGAACATCCAGGCAGCCCATGCTTCTAGTTACATGTGCATGATTGTGGGATGCATATCCATCAGAGGTGGCTGCAGAGGGAGAGCAGATGGGGGGCCTACAGCTGTGTAATGTGCCTGTGTGCTCATTAAGGTGATATGTCCAAACCTGCAAAATGTCTCATTCAGGAGGGATGAAAACTGTTTACCTTGTTGTTTTTCATGAAAGTGGAGGGATGAGATGTGTGGTATTGAATGGTGATCATGTGACACAGACAGTACAGTCATGTCCCCAACTACTGTCAGGTCATAACAACATTTTGACAATGCCCCCCCCCCCCCCATAGGTGCCTTGTAAACATGTCAGAGTCATCAAGGGTCCCCTCACCCAGAGAAGTTTGCGAACCTCTGGTCATGTAAGCCTGTTGTCTAGGCGATGTGTGTTGTGGGTGAGATAGTAAGCTGTGGCAGTCACAGGGAAGCAGTAAAGATGGAAACCAGAGAAAATATTTTCTTTTTTCATATCACGTCTCTTAAATCTGACAGAGAGCACTAAACACAACGGGATAGGCATAAGTCATTCTCATTGGATGGTTATTATTATATTTTTTAGTTAATGTGGAGTTTCATCCAACTTTAATGTGTCTTATGTTTGAAGAGCTGAAGTCATAACCACAATAGTTGTTAAAGTAATAAATGTAATGACTAACTGTAAAAGATTTCCTTGCAAGCTTTCATAGCTTTAAACTTGATTTAAGCTTCATAATACAGAACTGGATCAGAACCGTACCAAAGTAATATAACATACAGAGACTTACGGTATATATGATCTTGTTGAGAATCATATACAAGTCTCTGTATGTTCCATTACTTTGGTACCGCTCTGATCCAGTTCTGTATCCTGCTTGGAGATGAAAATTAGAGCTATGACAAGCTTGTAAAGAAATCTGTTACAGTTTGTCATTAAAGGTATCACTGAAACAACGTTTGTTGTCATGACTTTGGACATACTCAAACAATCAATCTTGGGAGAGGAGTCGTGTTATTTTGAGATGCAACAACCAGTCACTATATTGTGAAGAGTTGTATTTGTTGTGTAATCGGGACCCTGATGTGAGAGTGAGATGAAGGCTGACATATTTTATTTTCCTTTCCTTTTATTATTATCTGCATGCTTGTTTCATATTTGTGATTCAGACAGTCCTGCAGCCAAAGAGATCAGCAGGACTGGCAGCAGCTGAGCTTGTGTAAAATGTTAAACATGCAGCCACTTATCTCAGCGGCTGATCCTTGAATCCCCCTATTCTCCATCATCACTCCTTTATAAATGATACTATGAATAATTATACTCATTTCAGACAACAATGATCACTCCTATCAGCCTCCCATTCACTCCTCTTGCACACCCGGTCACTGCCCTCCAGTGATGGGAACACAAAGCAAAGGGAATGTGATAGGATCAAACACTGTGCAAATTTCCTGTGTTGTAAACGGAGTCATTAGAAATATTAAGCGTGTAAAGAAACCAAAACTGACAGCAGGGCCAAGCTGAAGAGGATCAGACAACAAACACAGCTCTGATAAAGAGGATGGGTAGTTGAGAATGTAATTGTTCAGTAAGGGAAGATAAGGTATATTGTAATGTTATACAGAAGACGACACCATTGTTTAGTGTTGAAAGTGATTTACTAAAGGTGGCCACACATCTAGCGACTTGGCTGTACGATCGACCATTTGTTTCAATCATTTTATAGAATTGGGAGAGAATCAAATGTTTTGTAGAATTCTCAATCAATGAAAAGTGGCTGATTTCATGTCACATGGACCAGCTTAGTCAATTGAGCAGGATGCAAGATATCTGTCAGTCGCACAGGAATCGGCCACTGTTCACATGTCATTCAATCGACTCTGAATCGATTTTGCATTCAGAGCATGGAGACACAACATTGGTCATATCAAAGGTGAATCGCATAGGATATCGCTTAGTGTGTGGGTCACTAGTTGATCGACTTTTGATCAACCATACTGAAGTCGATTCCTTAAAAAAGTTGATCACTGTTGATTGAATCAGAATCGCTAGATGTATGGCTGCCTTAATCCAACAAAAAAAAAGTCTCTAATCCTCAAACAAAAACCCATTTGACTCAAAATTAATCTTTTGCCTTTAAAGACACAACAAAACTCACAAACCCAACAGGTGGCATTGAGGCCCATAAACGCGCCTGACTAAGGGGTCCGATAACAACCACCTCAGCCGATAATCAGACATGTGTACAGCGGCCCCGACCCCCAAGTGACCCGCCTGGTGGATCAGCTCCCCGCGATGGCCGGTTGCATTGTCTATCCCGCTCCTCCGCCCGCTGTGTGATGTAACGCATGCGTCCCTCCGCCCCCCACATAGCTACAGAGTCCATTGTCCGCTGCACAGCTGACACGGGACTGTACAGGCCGGCTAGCGATGTCACCCGAGGGGCCGGGTCCTGATCCCTGATGGGCAACATAAATCAAGAGGTGTGTACACAGCTGTGGTGTAGCTCTCCGTTCTGCTGTTCCATAATGACTATGGGAAAGCAACTGGCATAATGACACAACAATAGCCACACTCTCTATTGCTTCAAACAGGAAGTAATAAGGCATGGTGAGTATCTACTTCCTGTATTATAAGTAGTGATGTAGCGAACATCACATTTTTGGTTCGTGAATAGCGAACATTATTTTCTGCAAAAGTTTGTGAACAGGCGAATCTCCATAGGTTTTAATGGGCAGGCGAACTACAAAAATTATGGAAAAGTCCTTTAAAGAACAAGCGAAACCCATGCTAACCTAGATATAAAAAACACATATATAAGTAGATAAATACTACTTCTACTTACATAACAGATGTATTATGCTATCTACGTAATGATTCCTGTGCATTTTATAAAGGAAAAGCAGAAAACCCTATTCAAGGCAGTGGCCATTTTGCCAAGCTAATGCTGACATCATATCCTCCCTGACTTGTTTGCCCCCCTCTCTTCTCTTGCTCATTGTGTATTCATTAGCTGCCCTCCTCCCAGAGTCTTCAGGCACTCCCACTGAGGTGTATACTAGGAACTGCACTGTCTTATCCTCCAATCTCTGAGTCACCTCAGCCTTGCTTGTAAACACAAGTGAGCAGAGGGTGTTTCAGATAAGAAGCTAGGCAGGGAAATAAAGGGAAGAGGAGGAATATATTATAGATAAAAAGAACCCCCAGCAGGCAACTGAATGGCAATGGCTATTTAAGGGCCAGTGCTCCTAAAGTATGTGATAACTCCAAAACATAACAGCAGAAAAAGTTTTGCAAGTTTTGAATGCAGGATTAGCATCTTTATCACTTAATACACTCAGATCAGTTGCTGTTGAAATTTGATTTTTAATGGTGAAATTAGTCTCGGGCTGAAGTGGTTAAAGCGGTATGCTTTAACCACTTCAGCCCGAGACCAATTTTCACATATAGGCGCTGATCCCATTCATTCGCCAATAACTTTATTAATGCTTATCACAGCTAAAAGATCTATATATTGGTTTTTTTTTTCAGGACAAATTCGGCTTTTAGTGTGTGTTAATTTTGTTTAGTAATCACCTTATTTTCTATGTATTTTAAAGGGAAAATAAGGGAAAAATTGAAAAAACAAACTTTCACCATTTACATCCATTATAGCTTTACATTAAACAGTTCTGACGTAAGTTAAACCCACTAATTTTATTTGCTCATCCATCCTGGTTATTGCAACATTTAGATTATGTTTTTAGCACAATGTATGGTGACAATATTGTATTTAGAAATATAGGTGTCTTTTTTCTGTTTTTGCTTTCTCGTTGTACACTATCAATTATTACAAGGCCTTATTTTGAAAAATAATAGTAATATATCCTCATGGCATACATATTTAAAAAGCCAGGTTCCTAAGGTAATAATATATGTTGTTTCTTTCATATTCTGACACTTTGTTTTCATTTTACAAGTCTTTTATTTTGGTACAGAATATGCGAAATTTAATTTCTTTTGATTCAGTTTGTGACTAAAAAAATACAGGAGACATGCGCCTCAACCCTAAAACTCTTTACACTCTATTCTACTACTTATCACAGTGAAAATGATACCACATATGTCTCTTGTAGTGTTGCTAAAACGTTTTCAAGATTGATCATAATTCTGAAAATGACTTTTTATGTTTGATTGAGTTTGTCCCTATTTTTCATGTGATGTGGTTCACAGCTTTTAGAGACATCAAAATGTATTCAACTTGGCCAGAGGACAAAGGGAGAATGATCTAAGGTAGAACGTATTCTTGTCATATAAAGTTGGTTTTGAGAGAGTGCTTAAACATATCAATGGTTGGAGAGTGATGGATAAGTTGTGGAGGACATACCAGAGGAGAGGTGAAACACGTGTGAAATCCTGAATATGTAAATGTGAGGTGGTAATTCTAGAGTAGGGCAAAAGAAGGTCATATGCAGATCTGAGGCTGCGATTGGGTTGTTATCTGAAAACTAGTGAGGAGATGTACAGGGGAGAGAGATTGTGGAGAGCTTTGTAGGTTAGAGTTAAAAGTTTGAACTGGATCCTCTGGTTAATTGGTAGCCAATGAAGACAGAGAGGAGCAGCAGAGGAAGAGCGAGAAGAAAGGTGAATGAGACAAGCAGCTGAGTTCAGTACAGATTGGAGCGGCGCTAGTCTGTTAGTTGGGAGACCTTGTTTGTATGTTACAATAGTCCAGATGAAATATTATAAGAGCGTGTATAAAAGCGGACCTGAACTCAGAATGTCCTCTCTGCTCTAAAAGCTGCAAAACAACATGAGAACCTTTAAACAAAAACATTTCTTTGTTACAGCTGATACAAATCCTAAAATAAATCTGCACTGCTTCTACTTCCTGATTGATGGAAGCAGACATATTGTTAGCAGCCTGTGCTTTCACATGGGCTTATCTGCCTCCTCTGCCACTGCAGTCATGTGACACAGGATTATGTTTTAACAGGCGAGAGGTCATGAAAGAGGATATAGCTGGCAAGCAGTCAGGAACACGTGTGAGGAGGGAGTTAGGGTCTGGGGCTGAGAGGTACAGTTGTGTATCATCCGCATATAAGTGGTATTGAAACCCAAATGACTTGATTAAGTTGCCAAGACCATAAATGTAAATGGAAAAGAGCAATGCACTGAGTAGCATGAAGGGGTCCTTGAGGTTCAGGGTAAAAATGCTGCCTATGTGCGCTTTGCAAGAAATAAACACTAGAAAAGATAACTTATGGCTAAAATATTTCCTACACTCAACACAAATTTCTCACAATTTACACTCGAAAAATTTCTCATGATTAGGGCTTCTCACCAGTGTGACTTCTCTCATGTTTGACAAGACTTCCTTTCTGAACAAAACATTTCCCACACTCAGCACATGAATAGGGCTTCTCACCAGTGTGAGATATCTCATGTATGACAAGGTTTCCTTTCTGAACAAAACATTTCCCACACTCAGCACATGAATAGGTCTTCTCAAAAGTGTGAGATCTCTCATGTATGACAAGGTTTCCTTTCTGAACAAAACATTTCCCACACTCAGCACATGAATAGGGCTTCTGACCAGTGTGAGATCTCTCATGTTTGACAAGACTTCCTTTCTGAACAAAACATTTCCCACACTCAGCACATGAATAGGGCTTCTCACCAGTGTGAGATCTCTCATGTCTGATAAGGTTTCCTTTCTTTCCAAAACATTTCCCACACTCAGCACATGAATAGGGCTTCTCACCAGTGTGACATCTTCTCACCAGCTTCTCACCAGTGTGACATCTCTCATGTTTGACAAGGTTTCCTTTCTGTGCAAAACACTTCCCACACTCAGCACATGAATAGGGCTTCTCGCCGGTGTGCAATCTCTCATGTTTTTGAAGGTCTGATTTCTGAACAAAACATTTCCCACACTCGGCACATGAATAGGGCTTCTCACCACTGTGCAATCTCTCATGGGTGACAAGGTTTCCTATAAGTCCAAAACATTTCCCACACTCAGCACATGAATAGGGCTTCTCACCAGTGTGACATCTCTCATGTCTGACAAGGTGTCCTTTCTGCCCAAAACACTTCCCACACTCAGCACATGAATAGGGCTTCTCCCCAGTGTGAGATCTCTCATGGGTGACCAGGTTTCCTTTCAGCCCAAAACACTTCCCACATTCAGCACATGAATAGGGCTTCTCACCAGTATGTGATCTCTTATGTATGGCAAGCTCTGATTTCCGACCAAAACATTTCCCACAATCTGCGCATGAATACGGCTTCTCACCACTGTGAATTCTCTCATGTCCGACAAGGGTTCCTTTATCTCCAAAACATTTTTCACACACAGTACATGAATAGGGCTTCTCACCAGTGTGAGATCTCTCATGTCTGACAAGGTGTCCTTTCTTTCCAAAACATTTCCCACACTCAGCACATACATAGGGCTTCTCGCCAGTGTGACATCTCTCATGACTGACAAGGCTTTCTCTTTCTCCAAAACATTTCCCACACTTTGCACATGAATATGGCTTCCCACCAGTGTGACATCTCTCATGTCTGACAAGGTGTGATTTCCATACAAAACCTTTCCCATGTGTGGAACAGGAATAAGATCCTCCAGCAGGGGGAGAACTGTGCTGGTTATGAGGCCCCTCAGGGTTAGACAGGCGAGGGGAGTCTGGGGGACTATTTGGGGTAATCAGGATATCTGCAGGAGACTCTTGTCCAATGACATCATCATCCGTTGTACAGTCTGTGGATATAGAGAGACGAGTCTCTGAGAAGCTCCTGATGCCGGGACTCCGCCCTGAAAATAGAGAAACATCATCACTTACTGTTAGCGAATTCTGAGGGGAGGAACAATTGTCATTAGGGATGGTCAGTGATCTGCTGACGATTACAAAATAATGCAAGAATGATGCAGATTGGAAATGGGCCAGCATCAGTGTAACTCTACATATAATTAGCATATAATTTGCACCATCTCAGAGTTATTGGCATGTCACTAACCAATGCTAGTTATCAGCCTGACAGAGAACTGCAGAAGGTTGTGCTCATTACAGGCAGCCAATCACATGACAATAACTTTGCTTTGCATGCAAATTTTCTGTATCTTGGAATTTGGACAATGAAATGAATTTCCTGAGAAATGTGAATAGCTGCATACAATTTGCATGACATTTGCATACAAGTACAGAGTTACCTGCATCTTATTGGGGTTAATTCATTACATTATTGCGCTCACACGAGTGAATTTTAGTTATCGCGGTCGCACTATTTCACATTGCGCGACAAATGAAAGGAGTGCGCGTAACTTAGGAGCGCACACTATGCAGCAGGACTGTGCGTAGCTTGCACTCGTTAGCAATAATCTGCGCTGCTTCACCTCGCTAGTTTTCACATGCGCTTCTTGATCGTACTGTTCATGAACCAACCCCATTGTTACGTACAGCCTTTTTCCAAAATTGACTTTTTTCCTCACACACAAGACCCCATCATGAAAATGTGAATAAAAAAAAAAAAAGTTTACTTGAGGTTTTGTCAAATTTATTAAAAAAACCCCTGAGAAATCAAAAGTTCATCAGCATTCACAGCCTTTGCTCAATACTTTGTTGATGCACATTTGGCAGCAATTACAGCCTCCAGTCCCGGGGATACCCCCTACCTCTGATAGTAAAAACCTTTGGTAAAGCGAATGCACGACCTAGGGAAGCACTCCTGACGGGAAAATGTAGAAAGGAAAAGAGAGGAGAGGTTGTGAAAGCAATATTTCAATTGTATTTACCTACTTCCCAATGGCTAAACAAATGCAAACAATTATTCATAGAAATTGGGTGGATCTGAGGGAGGAGCCCGCTCTAAAAATGACACTGGCCCAAAAACCTCTGGTAACCTTTCATAGGGTCCAAACAACTGTAGATCAGCTGGTTAGAAGTGAGTGCAGGGAACTGACACATGTGGACTGGCTCATCAGATCGCGTCCGACGGGCTTCTGTAAATGTGGTAATTGCAATCATTGCAACCAGTTTGTGCAGGGTTAGCAGATTACCCTGGGTGGTGAACTAATCGCTATAAGGGATTTCATGCATTGCCGCTCACAATATGTGGGCTATGCCAACTATTGTCCATGCAATCGCTTCTACATCGGCATGACAACTCAGCAGCTCGCAATATGTGGTCTATGCCAACTATTGTCCATGCAATCGCTTCTACATCGGCATGATAACTCAGCAGCTCGCAATATGTGGCCTATGCCAACTATTGTCCATGCAATCGCTTCTACATCGGCATGACAACTCAGCAGCTCGCAATATGTGGTCTATGCCAACTATTGTCCATGCAATCGCTTCTACATCGGCATGACAACTCAGCAGCTCGCAATATGTGGCCTATGCCAACTATTGTCCATGCAGTCGCTTCTACATCGGCATGACAACTCAGCAGCTCGCAATATGTGGCCTATGCCAACTATTGTCCATGCAATCGCTTCTACATCGGCATGACAACTCAGCAGCTCGCAATATGTGGTCTATGCCAACTATTGTCCATGCAATCGCTTCTACATCGGCATGACAACTCAGCAGCTCGCAATATGTGGCCTATGCCAACTATTGTCCATGCAGTCGCTTCTACATCGGCATGACAACTCAGCAGCTCGCAATATGTGGCCTATGCCAACTATTGTCCATGCAATCGCTTCTACATCGGCATGACAACTCAGCAGCTCGCAATATGTGGTTTATGCCAACTATTGTCCATGCAGTCGCTTCTACATCGGCATGACAACTCAGCAGCTCGCAATATGTGGCCTATGCCAACTATTGTCCATGCAATCGCTTCTACATCGGCATGACAACTCAGCAGCTCGCAATATGTGGTCTATGCCAACTATTGTCCATGCAATCGCTTCTACATCGGCATGACAACTCAGCAGCTCGCAATATGTGGCCTATGCCAACTATTGTCCATGCAGTCGCTTCTACATCGGCATGACAACTCAGCAGCTCGCAATATGTGGCCTATGCCAACTATTGTCCATGCAATCGCTTCTACATCGGCATGACAACTCAGCAGCTCGCAATATGTGGTCTATGCCAACTATTGTCCATGCAATCGCTTCTACATCGGCATGACAACTCAGCAGCTCGCAATATGTGGCCTATGCCAACTATTGTCCATGCAGTCGCTTCTACATCGGCATGACAACTCAGCAGCTCGCAATATGTGGCCTATGCCAACTATTGTCCATGCAATCGCTTCTACATCGGCATGACAACTCAGCAGCTCGCAATATGTGGTTTATGCCAACTATTGTCCATGCAGTCGCTTCTACATCGGCATGACAACTCAGCAGCTCGCAATATGTGGCCTATGCCAACTATTGTCCATGCAATCGCTTCTACATCGGCATGACAACTCAGCAGCTCGCAATATGTGGCCTATGCCAACTATTGTCCATGCAATCGCTTCTACATCGGCATGACAACTCAGCAGCTCGCAATATGTGGTTTATGCCAACTATTGTCCATGCAATCGCTTCTACATCGGCATGACAACTCAGCAGCTCGCAATATGTGGCCTATGCCAACTATTGTCCATGCAATCGCTTCTACATCGGCATGACAACTCAGCAGCTCGCAATATGTGGTCTATGCCAACTATTGTCCATGCAATCGCTTCTACATCGACATGACAACTCAGCAGCTCTGTACAAGATTTCAAGAACATGTGAACGCTTTATAAACCAAAAAAGGGAGAAAACATCTGATTAAACACATAACAGAGCACCATGATGATAATATCTCCACCTTGAGGTTCACAGGACTGACATTGGTTAATTCCCCAGAAGAGGGGGTGACTGGGAGAGGTTGCAGAGATGGGAGGAGACCAGATTGATTCCTATAACTAAAGCCCGCGGACGTTTAGGTCTAAATGAGAGAAATTAACTTTTTGGTTTCCTGGAACAATATTGATTGAAAAGTTCAGATCATATTGTTATGTGTATAGGACCTCTATACGATCCTCTCCAAGATTGTCGTTTTTAGCTGGGATCTTAATTAGGGATGGTCAAGTAGATGAAAATAATTTTGAGTTGATGCAAATTTATGTAGATTTAAAGCAAATGTATGCAGCTTAAAAATGAACCAATCAAATTTTACCTCAGCAGGATTTGATTGGCTCATTTTCAATCTGCATAATTTTGCATTCACATTTGCATACATTTACATCAACTCGAAATTATTTGCATCTACTTGGCCATCCCTAATCTTAAGCTGCTTTTCATGAATTGCCTTTTGTATAGGAATACTTTACTGTGTTTGTATTCTCTTATATTGCATTGATTTGCCTGGATGTTGTTGTTTTCCAGGGTGTAACAAGGAGATCCCTTTCACTCCTGGCATTTACATCCATCCTGACAACAGGTGGGAAGCGGCTGCAGCCACTGGATGCTGGTCTTACCAAGACTGAGACCAGCAGATGCATTTGTTGTCATTTATGTATATTGACAGATTTTATGCATAGATGTCATTAAATGTCATCATCTATTAAAGGGAACCTAAACCGAGAAGGATATGGATTTTTCCTTCTAAACTAATACCAGTTGCCTGACTCTCTTGCTGACCCTGTGTGTCTAATACTTTTAGCCACAGCCCCTCAACAAGCATGCAGCAGATCAAGTGCTCTGACTAAAGTCAGACTGGATTAGCTTCATGCTTGTTTCAGGTGTGTGATTCAGCCACTACTGCAGCCAAAGAGATCAGCAGGATTGACAAGCAACTGGTATTGTTTAAAAGTAAACATCCATACCTCTCAGTTAAAGTTCCCTTAAAGGTTGGGGGAGGATGATGTTTGATTGACTGCTGAGCATTAAGTGAAAGCTAGACTGGTTGATAG
This sequence comes from Hyperolius riggenbachi, assembly GCF_040937935.1. Taxonomy (NCBI): domain Eukaryota; kingdom Metazoa; phylum Chordata; class Amphibia; order Anura; family Hyperoliidae; genus Hyperolius; species Hyperolius riggenbachi. The sequence goes on from NC_090655.1 coordinate 254,050,458, forward strand.
GCCAAATGATGTACCCTTGGTGGGCGTCACCAATTTGTTATGCTGGCATGGTCTGTTTTTTCCATTTGTACCTGTTTTTATTATCCTTTATCATATTGTCATTGTCAGGGGAAGTGACAGTGCTTATTGTATAGATATGACGAGCACCAGCCGCCAGCAGATTCGCTGCATGGAAATGCGCACGGCACCTGACGTCACCATAGCAACCATGCACTTCACTCCCTCCTCCCTGATATGCTAGCTGGCCACGTGGGACTGGGTGAACTCCGGCGCTGATTGGGTCTGAGCTCGGCCTCGTGATTGGTGGCAGGGATGGAGGGGCGAACCCAGTAGGGGCGGATCTCCTCCTACAGCAGCACAAATGGATCTCAATGGCCAGGAAAGTGCTATTAGGGGGTGAGTGGCTCTAGGCATCTTTGTATAAATTGGGGGGTCTCTCCTTGTGTACCCTAACCTTGGACCTCTGACAAAACCTGGGAACCTGCAAAATGCCTGTCAGGCCGCTTGTACACTCCTGTATTGCTAGGTGATGTACTGAGTGGAATAAACATTTGAGTTGAGCATTTCACCACTAGTGCCCAGCCTCTTTGCATCTCTGAGACTGTTTGCTACAGCCTCAAGTCTTTATGAATATGATGCCCCAGGCTTGGCACACCTGTCCTTGGCCAGTTTCACCCATTCCTCTTTGCAGCACCTCTCAAGCTCCATCAGGTTGGATGGGAAGCATTTTAAGATCTCTCCAGAGACGTTCAATCAGATTCAGGCCTGGGCTCTGGCTAAACCACTCAAGAACATTCCCAGTGTTGTCCTGAAGCCACTCCTCTGATATCTTGGCTGTGTGCTTAGGATTGTTGTCCTGCTAAAACAAGAACCATTGCCCCAGTCTAAGTTCAAGAGTGTTCTGGATCAGATTTTCATGCAGGATGTCTCTGTACATTGCTGCAGTCATCTTTCCCTTTATCCTGAGTAGTCTAACAGTTCATGTCGCTGAAAAACATCCCCACAGTATGATGCTGCAACCACCATGCTTCACTGTAGGGATGGTATTGGCCTGATGATGAGTAGTGGCTGGTTTCCTCTAAACGTGCCACCTGGCATTCACACCAAAGAGTTCAATCTTTGTCTCATCAGACCAGAGAATTTTGTGTCTCCTGGTCTAAGAGTCCTCCAGGTGCCTTTTAACAAACTCCAGGCAGTCACTTGACAGGCAGCCTATTGGGCCAATCAAAGTGTGGGGATCTCGTCCTAAAATGCTACAGGACCTGAAGGGACTCAGGGCGGGATTAAAGGAGCGGGTGTTATTTAAAAGCAATGGGCGCTAGTTACCAGCGCACACTACATAGCACTACTGCTCATAGCATGCGCTATTACATTTTAACTCACGCTGCTCCATTGGGGTGCGGTGTTGCTTTAGCAACGCAGCTTAAAGAATCAAGCCTCATGACACTGCAATTCTCCTTCCCTGGCCAAAAATTGTAAACACAATTGCAGTCGGCAAACACTTAGTGACTGCAATTTTTTTTCTGGTGATTTTGCTGAAACAAAAATCACAATTGCTAAGCATTTAACGATGGAGATTTTTCCAGGATTTTTAGAGAGAAACAGCCCTAAGTGGAGAATGATCACTGCTACTGTCTGTAACAGTGATTATTTACAAATAAGCATTCATTGGCTCAGGGAACACATGTTCCCTTGCACCAATAAATGCTACTGTTACGAGCATGCGCACACGGATGCACTCATGCAGCCTGACTATAAAATGGCTGCAAGGTTCATTTCTTTTATTTGGGGGTAAAAATGCTAAATTGGCTGTCCTGTCCCACCTGACTTGAGGGTGAAGGGTCAAAACAAGGCTACGTGTTATTGTATGGGGAAACGCAAACTTCACATAAAGTGTGTAGTAAATACACACAGCAAGTGTTTGCCGTGAACTATCCACCGATGTGGTGGACACTTCACTGCAGGCCATCACTACTCAGGACATGCCTAGCACAGCAAATTGTGGTTGGGAGTGAGAGATTACACGAATACTATTAAAGCGGTATGTGCGCTCCTCTTTTTCCAACACACAATATGACCAATACAATAGCTAACGCACTATACAAATGGTTCACCACACTATGGGCTGGTATCACCACCCTATGTTAGATTTGTAAGGAAGTAGTGTCGCGCTCAACATTTAACAGTGCTCTTTATATATAAGTTCATAAGTTCATAAGTCTCATCGCCATCCACTGCATTACTGTGATTCAATAATCATCCAATGTCTAAAATCCATGTGCTGTTCTTCCTGTCATTAAAATAATATATTGCGCTCACCAGAACTTGTGGCTGATTAGTTATAGTCAGCAATAAACGTGAAACACTGCTCCAATTCCTCCTGGTCTTCCAGGCTCCAGCAGTTCAAATACTCGGAAGTAAGCAGAAAAAGACAAACATAGCGTAATCCTATTACAGTTTAAATCACCGTGATTGCACTCCCCACTGTGCCAAAAAACACCTCCAACACACTGTGCTGTGATTTTTCCGTGTGTGAGAAAAGGCTATATGATCTGCTCACCAGATGCTTTGGCTGATCTCAGAGAACCAGCAAACACGCTTTCCAGAGTTGTTCAATGGGCGTATCAAGCTTCTTATCCTTTAAAGACTCAGAGCAAAACTTGCCATAGCGTAATAACGTTTAATCAAATACAAAATATATACAAGGTGCACTCACATTTCATTCGGTTAAAAATGCGCATATAATAAATCCTTGGACGTCCTAATAGCCGCTGCTGATGCTCTCCGCGTCTCTCGCACCACGACCGAGGCCCCGCCCTACCGGTTTCGTCATCAATGACTCATCAGGGGCATACCTCCGGTCCGGCGTAGAGACGCTTTTATTATGTAACATATGTTAATTCCCCTTCTGAACGCGGCGGCCATTTTCAGCAGCAGAGACTGACAGATACAGCACAACCTGTCATATCTCTGTCATACTGGGACTCAGTGTTGCATCTTATAGCGACATCTAATGGACAAACTTAATACTTTTTCACAATTATCATACTTCCTGCTCACTATCTAGTTTACCTGTATATATATATATATATACAATAAAATATACAATAAAAATATAAAGTAATAAAAATAAAAAATAAAATATATATTAAAACTACATAGCTAAACATCAGTGCAATAAATAGCCATAAGATTGCAAGAACATGCATACACACTAATGATTGTACAGTGACCCTATCCAGAGATCATGCATCACAATCGCTGTATGCAACCTTATTTACAAAAATGTGTCAACCCATACCACCAGTTATATAATTGAGTACCTATCTTAGTACCAAAAAAAATTGTTGTAAAAAACCAGAAAGGAAAAATCTTCTGCTCTTATGTTTCTATCCATAATTGTAATAGCTATATAATAACCTAACCCCGCCCCCTAAACCATAAATTAATCCCCTTGACTTTAATTTAAAGTGCAGTCGAGAAATCTCCAAAATGGAAACGAAATGGATCTATTCTATGCAAACCATGCATCCCAGAGGGTTGAACGTGGAGCTGGACCTGAATTGCTTCATTGCAGATGATTGATTACATTAGGGCTAGCCATAATAATGGGCATAAGATTATACCCCTATATCTAACACTAGGTTTGATATTTCACACTAGGATGGAGTTATATTTTACACGTTAGGGTATTTCAGGGCAAATAATGTCGTTGTATGTAATGGACCTGTTCCCTAGGACACAGGACCCATATATGAATATACAAAGGGAGTCCCATATTGGACACAGGCACTAGTTAAAGCACACTGCACTTTAAATTAAAGTCAAGGGGATTAATTTATGGTTTAGGGGGCGGGGTTAGGTTATTATATAGCTATTACAATTATGGATAGAAACATAAGAGCAGAAGATTTTTCCTTTCTGGTTTTTTACAACAATTTTTTTTGGTACTAAGATAGGTACTCAATTATATAACTGGTGGTATGGGTTGACACATTTTTGTAAATAAGGTTGCATACAGCGATTGTGATGCATGATCTCTGGATAGGGTCACTGTACAATCATTAGTGTGTATGCATGTTCTTGCAATCTTATGGCTATTTATTGCACTGATGTTTAGCTATGTAGTTTTAATATATATTTTATTTTTTATTTTTATTACTTTATATTTTTATTGTATATTTTATTGTATATATATATATATACAGGTAAACTAGATAGTGAGCAGGAAGTATGATAATTGTGAAAAAGTATTAAGTTTGTCCATTAGATGTCGCTATAAGATGCAACACTGAGTCCCAGTATGACAGAGATATGACAGGTTGTGCTGTATCTGTCAGTCTCTGCTGCTGAAAATGGCTGCCGCGTTCAGAAGGGGAATTAACATATGTTACATAATAAAAGCGTCTCTACGCCGGACCGGAGGTATGCCCCTGATGAGTCATTGATGACGAAACCGGTAGGGCGGGGCCTCGGTCGTGGTGCGAGAGACGCGGAGAGCATCAGCAGCGGCTATTAGGACGTCCGAGGATTTATTATATGCGCATTTTTAACCGAATGAAATGTGAGTGCACCTTGTATATATTTTGTATTTGATTAAACGTTATTACGCTATGGCAAGTTTTGCTCTGAGTCTTTAAAGGATAAGAAGCTTGATACGCCCATTGAACAACTCTGGAAAGCGTGTTTGCTGGTTCTCTGAGATCAGCCAAAGCATCTGGTGAGCAGATCATATAGCCTTTTCTCACACACGGAAAAATCACAGCACAGTGTGTTGGAGGTGTTTTTTGGCACAGTGGGGAGTGCAATCACGGTGATTTAAACTGTAATAGGATTACGCTATGTTTGTCTTTTTCTGCTTACTTCCGAGTATTTGAACTGCTGGAGCCTGGAAGACCAGGAGGAATTGGAGCAGTGTTTCACGTTTATTGCTGACAGTGAGAGATTACACCCTAATGAAAGAAGCACAGAGACAACGGGAGCCCAAATAGTGCAGTACATCACAGATGGTAGATGAGTGACTGTAATCTAGAAAAATGATACTCACAAAGGTGGGTTGCAGAAGGGACACCGACCGTAATAGGCAGGTGGAGATGCACAATCCCCGACTCCACTCGGGTGCCCAGGGAACCTGGAGATGGTCGCTCTCTTGAAAAAGACCATACACTCTGATGGCCTGCGTGGTAAGAACAGCCACTAGGGTCAGGTGTAGGGAACCACCCCTCACTAGGAGGAGTGAGGCACAGAATAAAGGTGAAGAGGCGCCCAAAGGAGTATAAAATATGTTAAAAACCAATAAAGAAAAAAACTGAGGTGGCTTACCTCAAAAATGACAAATTCACTAAAGTCAAACGCCACCAACTTTTGAATACCATGCAATCCGAGTTGCTGGCAGATGCTTGGAGGGAACTGTACTCTTAACACAAGGAGCTATACTTATTACTCCCCATCCCATAATAGCTACTCAAAAATTGACCATGTACTGAACTCGACAAACTTAATTAAAGCCCTACTTTTCCTTAGACATATCCATGTAACATGGTCAGACCATGACATGCTCTTACTGGGCATAGACCTTCACACCACTTTCAAACCGCAACGACTCGGGAGACTCGATGAATCTCTACTGCTTGACCCCTCTATTAACCAAGAAATTCACACTGAAATCCTTAATTTTTTTTGATACTAACACCTCTGATGAAATCACACCAGTAACTTGCTGGCTGGCCCATAAGGCTGTCATACGCGGCCATCTTATTAAAGCTGCATGCATATGTAAACGTCGGTTCTCTGAACAACTTATTAACCTAGAATACAAAATGCACAGGCTTATCCTCTTAAACCAACAGTCCCCCTCCAGGTATCTTGCCAAGCAAATTTTGGACTTTCAACTCCAGCTGGACTTAATTCTGTCCCGGAGCGTGGAAAAGGCACTCTTATGGACGAAAGCTAGATATTATAAATATAATAAGAAGCCAGACACTTGGCTTGCAAGAAAATTACGTCAACAGGAAAGAACGAATATAATACACAAGCTGCAATTAGGCCCAGATCACATTACAAGAAATCCATCAAAAATGTACCAGGTCTTCCAAAATTTCTACTCCAAACTATATAATAACCTGACAGAGATATGTTAATAGAAACTACTAAATATCCAAGACAACATTCCCTACCTAAATTATCACTGGCCTGCTATCAAGTCTCTTAATGATCCCTTTGATACAGGGGAAGTCCTAGAAACCATCAAAAACCTCAAGAGGGGCAAAGCCCCAGGACCAGATGGCTACACCTCTTTATACTACAAAAAATACAAAGACATTCTAGCAGTCCCACTTACTAAAGCTTTAAATCACCAAGCTCAGTCTCAACGTAAGCCCCCACCAGAGTTTCTGGAGGCTAAAATATCTCTAATCCCTAAACCTGGAAAGGACCCACTTAATGTTAACAATTACCACCCTATCTCCCTGTTAAATCAGGACTATAAAATCCTCACTGCTATCATGGCTGCCCGTCTCAATAAACTTTTACCTTCCCTAATACATAAGGACCAGGTGGGGTTTTATCCCAAACAGACAAGCCTCTTGACAACATTATAAGGACTTTACTGCTTATACAGCATGCAAACAAAAACAAAAAAACACAGATTATTCTCAGTCGTGTTATTGAGAAAGCTTTTGATAGCCTCACCTGGCCCTTCTTATTTGTAGTAACCAGAATGGTCGGCCTTTCCGGGGTTTTCCGCAATCTTATTGAGCAAATTTACTCTAATCCTTCCTCTTCCCTGAAGCTTCCCAGTGAGACCCCTGGTATTATTCCTATACATAGAGGAACTAGGCAAGGATGCCCCTTGTCACCGGCTTTATTTGCTCTGGCAATGGAGTCCCTGGCTTCACATATCAGACGTGACCCAGGCATTGACGGATACAATGTAGGCTCATCCTACTTGGAGCTTCGTCTATTCGCGGATGATATCCTTATGACTATCCAGAACCCTCACTCCTCAATTCCTAATCTACTTCAAGCTCTTAAAAATGTGAAGAAATCTCAGGATTACAGATAAAGGTGGATAAAACTGAGATGATAGCTTGCAATCTACCAAACACTGAGGCACAACAAATTGCTAACTCCTATGGTTTTCAATTTAAACCACGTTGTCTCCGGTATCTTGGTGTTAATATTTGTACCTCGAACCTAGATTTGTATAAATGGAACTATGCCAGGGTGATGCCTGTATTCATGCAGGATCTAGATACATGGCACTCATACTCGCTGTCTTGGACGGGCCGTATTGCCGCAGTTAAAATGACACTGCTACCAAAGCTAACATATGACTTTAGAGTACTCCCCATCCCACTATCCATGACAGATATCCAGTTACTACAAAAGAAAATCTTCTCCTTCATCTGGGCATTTAAGAAACCTCGTATTTCTAAAAAATACATGCATTTGCACACATCATCAGGTGGCTTATTTGTTCCCCACTTGGGTAAATACTTCATTGCCTCCTAAATAGCTCAGCTCCCACTAAACTATGCTGGAGACCAAGCTCCTGTCTGGGTCTACAGTGAAAATAGAATTCTTCATCCTTATTCCTGGAAAGGAGTACTATGGGCTTCTAAAGACGGACAGGCTAAAACACCTACTCTTTCGCCTATTACGTTCCATACTCTTACAGTTTGGAATAAAATCTGTTTCATAATTTACAATCTATTAACTCCCCACTCCAACCTCTTTGTCAGAATCCAGATTTCCCAAGCAGACTAGATCCATTAGCATTAAGGTGGTGGACCTCTAAAGGCCTGTCAACTGTTTCTGACCTACTTATTAATGGGAAAATGCCTACCAGAAAGCAGCTGGTCTCCGAACATCATATCCCTCTTTCTGAACTATATTGTGCAACCCAGGTCATTCGTTACCTAAACACATTACCCAGGGACTCCTCTGACAACCCTGCAACACACTTTGAGGTCTTCTGCTCTCACAAACCCTTCCAAAAGGGACTTATTTCCCTCCTTTACTCCATACAAAACCAACCTCTCACCGCACACAGTGGCCGGACGCCATAAACCATGCTGGGGCGCAAGCTTCCGAGCGCCGGCCACGCTCTGATGTCAGTGGAGCGCATGGCGCTCCCTCCCTATTGGCTAAGTGGCAGACACACCCTCAGTACGTGCTCCGCTGCTGTAAACACTAGCAGCATGCGTACCAGCATGTCAGCTGATCTGCTGACACACTGCAAAGTGATCGGATACTTTGGAGCCTGTTTATGTTCATTGGTTAGTCCTAGTATAAATTGTAGGTGAGCGCCCTCAGTCTTCGCCCGTGATAGCCTATGCGGGGCTTGTAGCTGAGACTGCGCTCACATTGCTGTGCAGAGTCTGTGTCTCTATCAGTTCTTGCAGATTGGATTCCTGTGTACCGACCCGGCCTGTTCCTGACTGCACTTGGAGGATCATCTGTTATCGACCTGGCTTGTCTCTGACCATTCTCCGGTCTGTCTACCTGCTGCCAACCTCGGAGTTGCTTAAAGGACTATTGCTTGAACGCTGACCGCCCTGATCCCGGCCTGTCTGACCACGTCTCTGTATTGTGACTTCACCTTCAACGCTGATCTCCTCTGCTTTAATGCCTCAGGTGACTATACCAAGTATACCTCATTACGTCTTACTGCATCTGTGTGTTTTGCTATTTGCCAGGTTGTATGCGACATCTACCTGCGAGGGTTTTGTAGCTTGTGGCTAGGTAGGATTTTTACGCAGGTGTTAGGGCTGGGTTATATGTCAGTCGCATGGACATACAGTCTGACCTATAGCAGATTACCAGGCAAGCCTGACAGGTCTCTCCTAGGATCCTTCATAGAACTTATACACCAGCTCAACTTCACCAGATAGATACTAACCATTCAGGGGACTGTTTTAGGGGCTGTCTGGCTGAAGGCACTCTACTGCATGTATTTTGGTCCTGCCCAAAAGTCTTCAGACTATGGTCTAGAATTAACACACTTCTCACTAGAATTTTTAATAAAGCTATTGCAAAAGACCCTAAAACCCAACTTTTAAGATATAAACCATCTGGGGTTAAACACTCAGAACACCGGCTAACTCAACACATGGCTAATTCAACCAAAGTTCATATTGCTTCCTCATGGAGAACGAGATATATGTCCTTCTCAACTGTTCTTAAGAATATTGACACCACTATGATTTCAGAATGCATAAATGCTAGAATTTCTGATCACTTGGAGGCTTTTGAGAAAACCTGGGACCCTTGGGTTTCATTTAGGGGCCCTGAAGCCTTCTCTCATGCCCAATGATATCATATGATCCAATCACTCTCTCTTCACCAGGGATATGTTTATCTGTAGCCTAATTACCTACAAACCCTTGTATACTCTGTTAAATAGTTCTGATTACACGCTCAGTCCCTTTTGCTTTTTTGAGCCCGAACACCTGAACTCATCATTGAAAGAACACCGTTGCCATGCTGTACTGCACTTATTTCCACCACTTTATCCTTCTATTGCTGTATGACTAACTGTACTGTTTATTCACCCTTTCTGGGCTAAACTGCTGATTTTGTTTTATCAAAACTGTTGCATTCTTTATGCTTTCTAAAAAGTTGTTAAACTTTTACTTTCTTGTTGATAAAGAGGTTTTGAAATCTAAAAACGACAAATTCATAAGGACTTGAATTTTTATTTCTATAAAGCACAGGCAACGCATTTCATGGGAACTGTCCCAATTCCTCAGGCCAAATAAAAAACCTTTAAAAGCTGATAGCTGCTTCGGGGCATCGTTTTTTTTCTTCTTTATTGGTTTTTAACATATTTTATAATCCTTTGGGCACCTCTTCGCCTTTATCCTTATGCCTAGCACAGGATCCACTGACATGTCCATTTGGCGGCTGCAGGCTTAGTGAGAACCGAACCTTACCGATTCCTCCTTCCCAGTGGCCGGTAGGCAGAGCATAAATGCTGGATTATAGAAACACTCCTGGCCAGGAACAAGCATTTTTCAGCTGACTCCATGATCCGCCATAGCCACAGAAAGAGATAAAAAAAACACCTGGCACTGCTGATGTTAAATCTGTTGCTTTTAAATGTGAAGGCAAAGCCTGACATACCGCAGAGATTAGAGGAGTCAGGCAATGGGGGCAGGGCCCTAAAGCAAACCTGAAACACAGAGGTGATGGGAAGAGTCAGGCTATGGGGGCAGGGCACTAAAGCAAGCCTGACATACCGAGGTGATGTGAGGAGTCAGGCAGTAGGTGCAGGGCACTAAAGCAAGCTTGACATACCGAGGTGATGAGAGGAGTCAGGCAGTGGGTGCAGGGCACTAAAGCAAACCTGATATACCGAGGTGATGGGAAGAGTCAGGCTATGGGGGCAGGGCACTAAAGCAAGCCTGACATACCGAGGTGATGTGAGGAGTCAGGCACTGAGTGCAGGGCACTAAAGCAAACCTGAAACACAGAGGTGATGGGAGGAGTCAGGCAGTGGGTGCAGGGCACTAAAGCAAGCCTGACATAATGAGGTGATGGAAGGAGTCAGGCAGTGGGTGCAGGGCACTAAAGCAAGCCTGACATACTGAGGTGATGAGAGGAGTCAGGCAGTGGGTGCAGGGTACTAAAGCAAGCCTGACATACTGAGGTGATGGGAGGAGTCAGGCAGTGGGTGCAGGGCACTAAAGCAAGCCTGATATACCGAGGTGATGAGAGGAGTCAGGCAGTGGGTGCAGGGCACTAAAGCAAGCCTGACATACTGAGGTGATGAGAGGAGTCAAGCAGTGGGTGCAGGGCACTAAAGCAAGCCTGACATACTGAGGTTATGAGAGGAGTCAGGCAGTGGGTGCAGGGCACTAAAGCAAGCCTGACATACCGAGGTGATGAGAGGAGTCAGGCAGTGGGTGCAGGGTACTAAAGCAGGCCTGACATACTGAGGTGATGGGAGGAGTCAGGCAGTGGGTGCAGGGCACTAAAGCAAGCCTGACATACTGAGGTGATGAGAGGAGTCAAGCAGTGGGTGCAGGGCACTAAAGCAAGCCTGACATACTGAGGTTATGAGAGGAGTCAGGCAGTGGGTGCAGGGCACTAAAGCAAGCCTGACATATTGAGGTGATGAGAGGAGTCAGGCAGTGGGTGCAGGGTACTAAAGCAAGCCTGACATACCGAGGTGATGAGAGGAGTCAGGCAGTGGGTGCAGGGTACTAAAGCAGGCCTGACATACTGAGGTGATGGGAGGTGTCAGGCAGTGGGTGCAGGGCACTAAAGCAAGCCTGACATATTGAGGTGATGGGAGGAGTCAGGCAGTGGGTGCAGGGTAGTAAAGAAAGCCTGTCAGCCGTTTCACATTGGTGGCAGCTTCTTCCGAGACTGTATTACTTTATAGCCATACTTGTGGGTGTTTAAACCCAGGGCTGCATACTCACATATGGATGAGGTCAGACACACATAAAGAGCTGAGACGCAGCCAATTTCACACAGAAAATGTCCTTGATCATACAAACCCAATAGAAATGCTCACTCCCTGACAGCACTCTGCCACTTATATATAGTCTGCAGACTGCCCCTCAGCCAATAAGAAGTGCAAATACATTACACCTAGTCTGCAGTACTTAATTAAGCAGAGGCTGAGCAATTCAGCCAATCGTTGGAAAGGGCTTCAGTTGCATATAACAAAGGCTATATGGCCAGCAGGGGGCACCAGCGTGCAGGAAACTCCCTCTCATCCGCCCCCCTCCTAACTAAACTGCATAAGGAGCTGCAAATGAAGTTTAAAATATGCAAACACTAGTGCACATGACAGGCAGGGGCCCCGAGTACTGCCACTGCTCGGGACCCCAAAACCAGCATGTAACACAATAAGGGAGCGCAGGCAAGCCCTGAAGCTCCCACCACCAGGAACTTGCCCCTACTACTCCTTCAACTTACCACACACACAAAAGAAATGCTCACTCCCTGACAGCACTCTGACACTTATATATAGTATATGGTCCCGAGCAGTGGCAGTGCTCAGGGCCCCTGCCTGTCATGTGCACTAGTGTTTGCATATTTTAAACTTGATCATACAAAGGGGGTAGACCGATGACATAAGGGGATCAGCGCTGGAACTAAATTAGCAGAGATGTAACACTTTATTAGTTCAATCAGCAAAAGGCCCTGCTGAGGAAAAGAGGAAAAGAGGACAGCCTAATGTGAGAGAATAAACAGACCTTTCTTTTTCTCAGGGTGTCTGCACTGTTATTGTTAGTAAGTTGTCACCAAATACTATCATGGCTGATAGTTTTAGATGGCAAAAGTCTAACATGAGCAGATAGCATATCCCCTAATATGGCCAGTCTGTGAGCAGTGACATAACAGCAATACAGATACACATTATTCTATATTTACTGTAGATTACTCACCTGTTCTGCCCTCTGTAACAGTGACCTCCTCTTTACTTGTCCTTATCATGTCACCCTCCTCCATAGACTGCTGATCACTCCTCACACATGTCTCTTCTTCCCCCTCTTTACTTGTCCTCCTCATGTCACCCTTCTCCATAGACCGCTGATCACTCCTCATATATGTCTCTTCTTCTTCCTCTTTTATTGTCCTCATCGTGTCACCCTCCTCCATAGACTGCTGATCACTCCTCACATACATCTCTTCTTCTTCCTCTTTACTTGTCCTCATCATGTCACTCTCCTCCATAGACTGCTGATCACTCCTCACATACATCTCTTCTTCTTCCTCTTTTATTGTCCTCATCGTGTCACCCTCCTCCATAGACTGCTGATCACTCCTCACATACATCTCTTCTTCTTCCTCTTTAACCACAGCATTTCCATGTAGTTCTCCACCCTAAGTGCACAAAGTGAGAGATAATGTAAAATGTGAATACAGATAACAACATATACAGAAGGAAATAATGTGTCACAGTTTGGAGTCTCTGGAGACCCTCAGCCCCACCTACCTGATAATGGTGAGGGACGGAGGGATCTTCTTGTGGACAATCCTGGGAATAAAGAGAACCTGTACATCTCTCTGGTGAGTTTCTGTTACTGGATCCATCTGTAGGAAACACGCACTGACTGAATATATTGTCTCCATGTGTTTATAGAATGATGGGGGGATTTAGGTCTGCACTCTTTTTTACAAGACATGAAAGTCTCCTCTTACCTGATGATGTGAGGGGCAGCTGATTCTCCATCATGGTGTCCTTGTAGAGGTCCTTGTGCCCTTCCATATACTGCCAATCCTCCATGGAGGAACAGACAGCGACATCCTGACACCTTTTAGGAACCTGACACATACAATGACAGAGTCAAAATCCACATACACCCCTTGCTGTTACTGGATAATATCCCATAATTCACAGCACTGCTCACCTCTCCTGTTAGCAGCTCCATCATTTTTCTGATGACTTCTAGAATCTTCCACTTGATGTGTCTCTCAGATATCAGGGAGTGAGGTGGGGGCACCATGATGGTCACATGATCTCCAGACTTCACTGGAGGAAAACTCTGTATAGAAAGACCAACAACAATGTCACATGATCTCCCAAACTCCTCCTCACCTCTCCAGTCAGGTGTGTGCAGGGCCGGGACAAGGTTCCCCAGCACTAGGGGCGGAGAGTCCAAAGTGCCCCCCCCCCAGCTGTGCCCCCACAGTGTAGGTAGCAGATGTAGCAGCGGTATTGTGAAGGATTGAGGAATAGCTGCCGCATGCTCTGACGGCATGGCGGCTAGTTCCGCGTCCGGCCCGGCGGTTTACGCGCGGCGACATGTGTCTGATGTTGTACAGCCTTCTTGTGCACATAGGCTGAGGAATACACGTGCGCGCGCGGAGAGACAGAAGCTTTATGGGAAGCGGAGAGGGATCAGCTGACTCCCTTGGTCAGCTGATTCCAGGATGTATGTGGATTGGCTGGGGGGGACTGGCCTGCGCTGATCAGCGCTGCACTATATAACCACTCGTCCCTCGGTCTCACGTTGTCTGCCGTTGCAAATGCTATGTGTTGGCACACAGACCTCAGTCAGATCCCACAGTGTGTTGTACCAGGAGGACCTGGGAGATCACACTGAGCTAGATTATTCTCGCATTGCTATTTTATGCTATAGACTAGTTCCAGGGTGTTGTGACTACGGACCTCACTCCCAAGCCTAGGATACTGTGTCATTTCTATGTTATGCTGTAGACTAGTTCCAGGGTGTTGTGACTACGGACCTCACTCCCAAGCCTAGGATACTGTGTCATTTCTATGTTATGCTGTAGACTAGTTCCAGGGTGTTGTGACTACGGACCTCACTCCCAAGCCTAGGATACTGTGTCATTTCTATGTTATGCTGTAGACTAGTTCCAGGGTGTTGTGACTACGGACCTCACACCCAAGCCTAGGATACTGTGTCATTGTTATGTTATGCTATAGACTAGTTCCAGGGTGTTGTGACTACGGACCTCACACCCAAGCCTAGGATACTGCAGTGTTCTCCCCAGAATTTTTTTCCAGCCGGGTGGCATGAAATAGTAGCCGGGTGGCATGAAATAGTAGCCGGGTGGGGCGAGAGGAAAATGCAGGGCAACTGTGCTTACAGCATAGGAGGAGGTGAGGAGGGGAGCCGATGACAGCCGGGTGGTCACCAAATCTAGCCGGGTGGAGCACCCGGCTAAAAGAGCCTGGGGAGAACACTGTACTGTGTCATTTCTATGTTATGCTATAGACTAGTTCCGGGGTGTTGTGACTACGGACCTCACACCCAAGCCTAGGATACTGTGTCAATGCTATGTTATGCTATAGACTAGTTCCAGGGTGTTGTGACTACGGACCTCACACCCAAGCCTAAGATACTGTGTCATTTCTATGTTATGCTGTAGACTAGTTCCAGGGTGTTGTGACTACGGACCTCACACCCAAGCCTAGGATACTGTGTCAATGCTATGTTATGCTATAGACTAGTTCCAGGCTGTTGTGACTACGGACCTCACACCCAAGCCTAGGATACTGTGTCATTTCTATGTTATGCTGTAGACTAGTTCCGGGGTGTTGTGACTACGGACCTCACACCCAAGCCTAGGATACTGTGTCAATGCTATGTTATGCTGTAGACTAGTTCCGGGGTGTTGTGACTACGGACCTCACACCCAAGCCTAGGATACTGTGTCATTTCTATGTTATGCTGTAGACTAGTTCCGGGGTGCTGTGACTACAGACCTCACACCCAAGACTAGCATTGTGTACTTGTATTACTTTAGCTCGGTTCCAGGGTGTAGAGAGCAAGGATCTCACATCCGGTTAGGGCAAGACTGTTCTTCTTAGCAGCAGGGCATCCTGCAACCAAGCCTAGGTCCCTCTCCTAGGGAGCCTTGAGACTATAGGGATTCACCCACAGCCTGGGGTGAATTCTCACCTTCTTCTGACCTCCAGCTCCTCTGGTGGTTCTCACTCAAAGTGGTACTGTTACATCAAACACTCATATCTCAGGTGTCCAGAGGTTAGACATACCTGGATTATTGGTGATTCTGCAGATCATCCATAATCTGGTGTATATCTGTATTACTGGTGATTCTGCAGATAACCAATAATCAGATTCTCTCTGCATGTTGACACCAATCGTTACAGGTATTAAAGGAAACCCCATTTATAAAAATAAGTAAAATGAATAAACACACACATATACACAGGATACACCATTCACAACCTCCCTTAGTGGAGGGGGGTACATTTTATATATTTTTATAAGTGAGGTGCTTAGTTCCCTTTACGTAGGTTGCCCCTCCTCCTCGGTACAGGTGGCCATACATGCCCCAGTATTAAGCATCCCCTCCACATTTTAGATAAGCAGATCAGCCCTCAGTATAAACAACCACATGCACAATGGACAAGCACCATGCACTATAGCCATTCAGCTGCTACAGTAAAATCCCTTTATAGTAAATGCCTAGGGACCAGGAAAACGCATTTGCTGGGACCTGAGGACAGAGTTTACTATATCCAGAGGTTTATAATATAAGAGTTTACTAGAACAAGATTCTACTGTATTAATTATACCCAGAATGTCCAGAAAGGCATAAAATTACATGTCAAACCTAAAACACCTAAGCCTCAAAAAATAAGCTTGAAGCTAAGCCTCAGAAAAAGCTAAGCATGTGCAGAAGACCCAGACTGGACCTGACTGAGCAGTTACCGGGGCTGATTGCTGCTGAACGGCAGAGCGCAGGAGGACGGTGAGGGGCTCACACGTGCTTATGGGGCTGGAGGAAGGCCCAGGTAAGTATTGAATCCTTATAGGTTTTGATCTCTGGTACAATTTAAAGAGACTCTGTAACGCAATTTTCAGCCTCATTTCTCCCATCCTACAAGTTTCTATACTTATTCTAATGTGCTCTGGCTTACTGCAGCCTTTTCTAGTTGCACTGTCTCTCTAACAGATCTAATCTTTTCTTTGTCAAGTTTTGCAGACCCAGGGAGGAATGCACTGCCTCTGCTGTGTAGGGACAAATTATGCACGCCCCCTCCAGGCTCACTCCTGTGTGCTTTGTTTATTTCTCACTCACAGGCAGCTTCCCTGCTCTCAGTCTCAGTGTGTCTGTGAGGCTGAGGGAGGAGGGAGCTGCCGGTCACATGCTGACAAACTGTGACCCAGACGCAAGTGCAGAGCCCAGACTCCTGGCTCAGAAGAAACAGCTGTGTTTATAAAGGCGTCCGAGGATTCTTGTCATGCTTCAGTGGCACAGAGCTGCAGAGGCAGAAGGTAAAACTTTTTCTAAACTTGAAAATAACATCTGAAGGATGCATTCACTGTGTAATAATAAAAACTTGTCATGCAAACATAAGGCAGTATACATCCAGTTACTTTTCAGTATACTTCCTGTTTCGGCGGACATCTTTACGGTTTACAAAACAGTTTATAAAACTGTTGCGGGACATCTCCTAGCCCCCTCTGTGACATTTTCGCCGCTCCCGCCGCAATATTGCCAATATAGCAGCGGGAGCGGCGAAAATGTCACAGAGGGGGCTAGGAGATGTCCCGGAACAGCCTGATATGTTTATTTATATAACATTTCTTCAATACCGATTATCTTTAAAGGACAACTATCAAAGTTTATGTTTTTTTTGGAAGCATAGGTCTCACCGGCAGGTGCTTTTGAGGTAATCCGTGCAGGCCAGGGTTGTGGGCGGGGGGCAGCGTAGGTAGACCCCTTTCTCCTCTCCTGGTAGGATTCCTGTCTCTCACTGGTGTCACTACAGCACTTTTTGTTACAGCTTTCCTTCCTTGGTTGGCAGTATACACTTCCTCACTTCCTGTTGCTTCTGTTATGTTGGGCAGCTGTGTGGTCAGTTTTCTCTCCCTCTATAGTGGGGTATGCTGTTCCTTACACTTATTTATTTATCTACTTGATCTACTCACCATTACTAATATATCATGGTACGCTCCAGCACTTTGCTGCAGCATTGATTGCATCCATATGCAATAGTTACTCCGCTGAGCAGTGTGACATTGTGCAGTTATTTAAGATACTGATTATATACCACTGCATTATGGTTCTGCTTGTTTAACTGTTTTTAATAATAATGGTGTAATAAATGATTGTATCTGTAGATTAATCTTGGTTTGGTGCAGTGATTTGAGGCTTAGCTTTTTTAGGTTGGACAGCGCCCAGTATTAGGCAGCCACGCACCCGAAGTTAAAGATCCAAAGAAGTCCGCCTTCCCCTGAGTATTAGGCAGGCCCCTTCCCAAGTCAGATAGCCAGAGAAGCCCCCAGTATTAGTCAGCCCCCTCCACAAGTCAGATAGCCAAATGCCTCCCCAGTATTGGGTAACCCCCAACCCCTAGTTAGAAAGCCAGATCGGCCCCCAGTATATGAAAGCCCCCTTCCCCAATTAAGCTAGCCAGATGTGCTTCCAGTGTTAGACAGCCCCTCTTGCCAAGTTAGATAGCCCCCTTCTTAGTATAGATAACCAGATGAAGTCTCAGTATTAGGCAGTCCCCCCTTCCCATGTTAGATAGCCAGATTACCCCCCCCCCCCCCATTATTAGGTAGCCCCCACCTCAATTTAGATAACTAGCTGAGCCCTCAGGTATTAGTAGCCCCCACTCCCTGGTTTAGTTATTCAGATGTGCCCCCAGTATTAAGTAGCCCCCTCCCCATATTACATAGCCAGATCAGTCCCCAGTATTAGGTAACAACTTTCCCCCCAAGTTAGATAGACAAATCAGCCTCAAATATCAGGTAGCCTCCTCCCCAAGCTATCCAGATGACCCCCAGAATTAGGTAAGCCCCTCCTCATGTTAGATAGCCAGATCAGCACCCAGTACTAGGCAGTCTCTTAAACTGAGCAGCCCCCACATGCAGAGTTGTGAGCAGGGCCTGTAGTGCTGCCTACTCACCTCACCGCTCCAGGAACTCAGCTGTGTCAGGCTCGCAGCATCTCCTCATCTCCCTCTAGTGATGAAAATAATGAGAGACACCACTAGAGGGAGACAGAGAGAAGATGCTGCAAGCCTGTGATATGACTGAGTTCCCGGTGTGATGAGGAGCAGCAATACAAGCTTCACTCATGACTCTGTATCGGCCAGGCAAGGGGGATATTCGAAGGGAGGGGGCGTGGGTGCGTCATCAGGAGCTACTGCCTTCCCCACCTCGGCCCGGAACTTGCTGTGTGTTTTATTAATAGAGATAAGAGACATCCAGAATCCTCCTCACCTCTCCAGTCAGCAGATAGATGGTCTCCAGGGTGAGGTTGAATATCCTCTCAGTCATGTGACTCTGGTCCTCATCCATCCTCATCCTCAGTGATGTGGTCAGGTGATCTGTACAGGATGCTGCTGCCTTTTGATAGATAATAAGGAAAGGATAATCTAGGCTGTACAGTTATCAGTGGTGAAACTATCACTACAGGATCCCCCTCCCCCCATCACTCCCCATTGCTGTCACTTGTGGGTGGTAGGGTCATGCACAGTCTCACAGGAGAGCATGAAAAGTTGGTTTATAGCTACCTGTGCACTATACTCCCAACGTGCTGCAGTCCGATCCTCCCTCTGCCTCCTCTCCAGCTGGCCTTCTCTCCTCACATCCACACTGTGACAGCTAGCTATATAACAATGCAAATCCCACCTCTTATTACTCAGTTTACACAGCGTGGAGGTGGGGGAAGAAAGAAATACTAGAGGTGTACATGGCTATACTGGGAGAGAAATTGCATTATTGGGGAGGGAGGCATTACATATTGGAGGATAATGGCGATGCTGGGGGGAGGGGGGGGGGGCATGGCTATACTGGGAAAGAATAGGCATTACTGTGGTTGGGGGCACTATATACTGGAGGATTATCCGTAACAGTCTGTATGCATGTTGGATTATTATGGCTCTGTACAAATTAACAAGCTGACACATCATTGCATTCCAGCGGTTCTGGAGGTGTGTTTAGCTTCTAAGGGTACAATGGTTAATTTACATATATTCAGCAGTGATGCTCTGGGAGACATCTCAAGCTCACTCCAACCTGAATTATCACAAATTCTTTCTGTTTTAGGAAAGTTTGTTTTTCTGGAGGATTATGGCGATGCTGGGGGACACAGGGAGGACATGGCTATACTGAGAGAGAAATGGCATTACTTGGGTTGGGGACATTATATACTGGGGGATAATGGAAATGCTGAGGGACACAGGGGAACGGGCAGCACTAGTCTAATTTAGGGGACCCGGCAGGAAACCTCAAAGGGAACAGTTCTCTAATCCCAGCATCCTCTACAGCAGGAAGCATTGTGATTGGCTGATTACTGCGGATGCTGTTTACTACAATCTGTCTGATATCTAGCAGTTTGAGAAGATGCCGTCCACCCAATCACATTAGCAGAATTTCCATATGAGGTTTCCTGCTGTGTCCCCTAAAGTAGACCATCACCAAGATGCCAACCATAATCTATGGCACGTGTAGGGGGACCACACGTTACAGCAGCTATATGAATGTCTCTTGTATGACAATTACTGCAAGGGGGGTGATCAGGATAGTGACAGGTGTACTATGACCTCCTCTGTAACAAAGTATGTCCACCTCGACCTCTGCTCTGCTCAGTATACAGTAGAATATGGATATAGTAAACTCAGTCCTCAGGTCCCAGCAAATGCATCTCTACAATGTACAATATAGGACCAATTCTGATATAGTAAATTTCAAATATAATAAACTACTTTTCCTGGTCCCTTGGATTTTACTATAAAAGGATTCTACTGAATAACAAGAATCACACAATTACCTCTGCCAGCTTTGTGTTCTCCACCTCGTGTAACTTCTCTTCCTGCCTGTTTAACATCACTTCCTGTCTTTGGTTCAATTTTTTTCCTGGCTGTGCGTTCCACTTAGGAGAGGTGAGATCGCCATCTTGTGGTAAATAGGCTAACTGCAGCATCTATTTATGAAATCACCCGCAGGCAGAATCTAAAGATACACCTACACGTAAAGCAATCCTACAGTGAAAAAAAAAATGCCCATTTATTACCTGGGGCTTCTTCCAGCCTTCTGAAGTCCTCTTGCTCCCTCGCCATCATCCAGTGCTCAGCCATTCCTATGCTGTCCCCCTCCATAATCAGCCAACTGATGAGTCGTCCGGCCACTGCGTACGTGTGGGGCTGGCTGTGTGTGTCCTCTGCTCTATCACACTCCTTCAGCCGTGTGCATTCTGTACATGCGTGGTAGCAATTTTTGCTTACTGTTGAACACTCTTGGCCACAGCAGCACGATAGAGGATGCACACGACACAGGACCGCACATCCAGCATTGGAGGGGGACACCGGAGGAACGGCAGAGTGCGGGATGACTGCGGGGGGCCAGGAAGACTTCAGGGGGCTGGAACAAGCTCCAGGTAAAGAAATTTTTTTCACTTTAGGTTTCCTTTAACGGATACGTCCAGGCATTTAAAAAAAAGAGAGATCCACTTACCTGGGGCTTCCTCCAGCCCCTGGCAGCCGTCCTGTGCCCTCGTGGCAGCTTCGGTG